>NW_027495537.1:0-241210 GCF_021521415.1 Bidens hawaiensis | reverse complement strand
ATTGACAACAAAGTGAGATTCATGGTGTATTTCAAAACCTTATCTATGTAATTTTCGTATGCACATAATATGTATCTTACTTTACTGGATAATTTACATTTATTATATAGGCCTCGTGAATGGGTTCCTTTGAAAGAAATGGG
Source organism: Bidens hawaiensis (assembly GCF_021521415.1). Taxonomy (NCBI): domain Eukaryota; kingdom Viridiplantae; phylum Streptophyta; class Magnoliopsida; order Asterales; family Asteraceae; genus Bidens; species Bidens hawaiensis. The sequence continues at coordinate 241,067 of NW_027495537.1, read as the reverse complement.
ATTAGATTGTCATTCTCGCGTTAACAACAAAGTGGGATTCAAGGCGTATTTCAAAGCCTTATCTATGTAATTTTTGTATGCACATAATATGCATGTTAGTTCACTAGATTATTTACTTTCATTATATAGGCCTCATGAATGGGTTCCTTTGCAAGAAACGAAAGTAGCTTAGCATTCTCGCGTTGACAACAAATTAGGATTCAGAGTGTATTTCAAAGCCTTATCTATATAATTTTTGTATGCACACAATATTCATCTTAATTTAACATTTTCTGGTAAAGAAACTGCTTGCAGGGCTTCTCAAGATAAAGTTGAAAAGTATTTATTTCATGCAGATGCAGTAGAGCTCGGTCATGGAAGTGTTGTAATTGTTGTACTCACAAGCTATACATGGTGGTTATCATGATACTCTAAATTTGTAAAGAACTAGCAAAATTGCTCGCCCGCTGCCATTTGTTCACACAAGTTATCTCCATTTATTGGTTTGTAGTGTTTGGTGTGATATGTAATGGGTTATCATCGTTTTTAAGTTATTTTAGTTGCTTCAAACTAATTGTTGAGACTTCAACAGGGGTGATTATATAACATGACATTTATATGTGATAATTTGTTTTATGTTGCATAAAAATTATAAATCAGATTATTTTTTTCATGGTAATTTGATCATTTAACATTTATTCCTGGTAACTTGCTTTATGTTTCTAGACATTATCATTTTCTAATTAGTTATGAACAAACTATAGGTTTCAACTGAAACGAACTTGGGGATTCAATCGGCCGAGCATTAACTCTAAAATGCATTCAATTTGTTGATGAAAAATTACTGGAAGCTGATTCAATTGATGATTTTTACCTGAATATTAATGACTTCGAATTCATGAAACCGCAAATATTTAATTCCCAAGAAAATAGTAAACATGAAATAATCATAACTAACTTCGAATTGATGATCCATTACCTGAGTGTTAACGCTAAAAGCCTAAAAGTCTAAAGATATAATCCTTTGAAATCCCAAATGATTGAAGAGTAATTTAACAATTAGACGAAGCTTCATCAAGTTGCACTAAACACTTTAAGAACAAGGTATTGTCAAAAATTGGTTTTTTTTTTTTTGCCAATTGTGAAATGTTATTTTTTTTCGTCATGTAATTGTGAAATACCTTCCTTCACTGCCCATCACTCGTGCTTAATAATATAATATGTTCAAGCATTCAATTGAAGGATGAAATCTTTGAAATTAAATCAGGTTTGAATTGAAATGAGCATAGGGATTCAATCGGTCTAGCATTAATTTTAAAATGCATTCAATTTATTGATGAACAATTACCGGAAGTTGATTCAATTGATGATCATTACCTGCATGCTAATGACTTCGAATTCATGAAACCATAAATATTTAATTCCCAAGCAAGTACTAAAAATGAAATAATCAAATCTGACTTCGAATTGATGATCCATTACTGGGTGTAAATGCTAAAAGTCTAAAGATATAATCCTTTGAAATCCCAAAGGGTTGAAGAGTAATTTAACAATTAGCCGAAGCTTCATCAAGTTGCACCAATACTTCACGAACGAATTGAGATATTGTCAAGTTACTTTTTTTTTGCGAATTGTGAAATGCCACTTTCGTTCTCATCATGTAATTGTGAAATTACCTTCACTGCTCATCACTCATGCTTAATAATATATAATATATAATATATTATAGATTATTCTATGCTAACTCTGTGGCTAGATTGGTGTATGAACAATTTGTCTATATTGTACTCTTTAATGAAAATAAACAACTCCATTCTTGAAAATAAGATTGAGGGTTGGAATAAATTTCATTGTTAACGGGATAAACATTCCATCCCATCCTACCAACCAGTTAGTTGTTTTTAATTTACTGCATAGTTTGAAACTTGCTAAGTTGACTCTTATGTTAGTATTTCCTTCAAATAAACATCTTGTAGAGAAAAACATAAACAAATAATATATAAAAACATACCCGTGCAATAAGGTTTTGATATGCTGGAGATCTTGTATTATCAATTGGTTTTCAAGCCCTAATTAGCTTAAATTACAAGAACATAAAGATGTATATATCCACTTAAACATGAGTTAACCAGTCGTTGCATATAATCGTAAGTCCCCATGACTCGGGTTGAAACATGAGTTTTATTTCCAGCTGGCCCACCTTTGTCAATCCAAAATCTGATAACTCTGCACCATAATCCTCACCCAACAAAATATTTTAAGCTTTCAAATTTTGATATATATAACTGATGGCTTCATTTTTGCATGCAAATACTCCAACTGTCTCGCGATTTCCAATCGAGCCATTTCCCGTTGGCCCGGTAACCTGACAAAAGGGTAAAATCCTCATTAGTAACTACTTAAATCACAATGAATGAGGGATTTATATGATCTTTAAAACAAAGGAACATCCTCACTAATTAACACACATCCAACCCTACCCTCAATGACAGTTTCGGTTAACAGATATATAAACACACCTTTACCATCATTCTAACAAATTAACTACTCTTAAACTCATATTAATTAACAACTCATCAATTTGTATTAGTATTCAGGAAATGAAACCCACACTTCATCAACTCATCAATTAGTACCCATTGATGCATGCATTTAATGACAGTTCTAGTTTCACAACACACCATCATTTTAGGTTACCTCTTATATTATTCCTAGTCACTCTTTGTTGTTAGCATTCCATCTGTCAATCTATTGACAACAAATATACTCATTGGTAATTCCAATCCAGGTAATACAAAAAACAGTCTCAAGATGTTCGAAACAAACATCGCCTCTCCTGCACTTCACGAAGAAAACATGTACACGTACCATTATTCGGGCCACCTTATTCGATAATTTTTTGCATTATATGTGAATACCGAGTATGCTGGGTAAAATCTTAGGTTTATGCAACAAATTTACATGGTACTTAATATAATCATGCTCTGTACACCAATTAATGAACTTGGCCCTTTGATTACAGCTGACTTCTATATATCATGTTAATAAAACTACATCACAACGTTTTAGGAAAAGGATGTCGTTGGTTCGAGTCTAGGGAACAGATGAACAAACCAAGACCTCAGAAAATGGTAAGTACAAAGATTCAGTAGACACCTTCAAGTTAAATATGTACACACACCATTTTGATTCACGTATTTCACAAGGTACCAATGAAAAAAGAATACCTGCACCAAGAATGCCCTATGACAAAAGGAAAAGTCATACACACCCGAGCAACATAAACATGGTTCCCCTCCAACAAAGGATTCAACATCAAAACGCCTGAAAATTCAACATCAAAACGTCCAAAATAACCATACCCCGGTACACCCACAAAATATTTCACTACTCGTATGATTTAACTACAAATTATACGGTTTGTTTTTATTAAAAAAAATTGTTGGTTGCCAACAACACCCACACCTAATACAAGCACAACTAGACTACTGTTAAAGATCGAATGCCCTATCATGTTTCTAAGAAACATTGACCCATCAAACTGCCTACGCAACAGAACAAGGCTAATATGCAAAGCGTTCAAGTGTAACGTGAAACGTGATTGACTCTGATTTACTCACCGTATCTGAAGAACGACATGTCAGATATACCGTTACTTTTAAAGTGATACCGTTCATTGACATTATTAGTAATTTAATAAATGTCATGTTTTGCTATCTTACTAGATACCTAGATTGTTTCACTTTTATCTTATGTTTGTTACCCGTATTTTTAATATTTACCTTATGAACCAAAACCTTATTCCCAATGTTGCGTAAATTTAGTCGCTTTAATAAATGTCACGTCTTGCTATCTTAATAACTACCTTCATTGTTTAATTTTTATCTTATGTGTGTTACTGGTATTTTTAATATTTACCTTATGAACTAAAACCTTATTCTCAATGTTGCGTAGATTTAGTCTCATCAATTCTTTATGCATCCTTAGAATAAACCACAAAATATTACTCAAAAATAAAAATCATTATTAGTTGTCATTTAAAGCATAACTACAATCAGCTATAAGGTGCTGAAAACATGTCTAATTTTGACGTTTAACTCATTAATGGTGCAACTTTTGTAGAGTTTATATGTTAACCAAAGTTTAAACAGTTCAAATCATAGATTTTAAGAACAAATTTGATACACCATGAAGTTATAATAAATTTTCAAAAATCCAAATCAGGTACACGAATTTGATGAGTTCCTAATAGTGAATCGCCTTTTTCTTTTCTTTTTGCTTATAAGCCGATGTGTTATGTGTATTTTTTATTTACACATTGATTATGAAAAACTTAGTTAATTTTTATTGCAAGTTTTTATTGCCAATTGCTACATTAGTTTAGCACACACATTAAACATAAGGTTTTTGGATTGTTTGTGCATTGTGCATGCGCCTTTGATTATCTACGCAAGACACCATGACCTAATTCGAACCCCTAGTTCGTTAAATAAAAGTGATAACATGACAAGTGGTCTGCCACTATGGTGTTTAATATTATTAAAAACCATTTTTTTTCCTTTTCTTTCTAACCATCAAATTATCTTAAGGGTTAGTGATTATGTCAGTCATGTAACCTTATTGTTCTTAAAAGGTTTGCATATTGCAAATAATTTACACCACATTGAAAAACCTAGGACTACCAACAACCCATTAGCCACAATTAATTTCTCAGTCACGGATTCAACAGTTCACCCTACCATTGAATGCCGCATTGCATTCTTCGCTCTCAGAACACCCTCTTCTCTCGCACAATCCATTCCTCCTGAACGGTCCCACACTTATGTTGTCATAAACGCACGTTTCAATCCAATTCCTCATTACACAATAAATTCGTCTTTATCGAGTTTTATATGTTTGTTATAGGTAACATCACAACCAAAGTTCCATTTTAGATCATTTCTCTTTATTTTTTTTTTCATAAACCGGATTTAATTTTATATGTGGTTGTTTAAACTTGTCTTTATTCAACACTTGATTAGTAACAATCATATCGTTTTTTTAATTTTTTTTAATTATTTTCTATTGAACATAACCAATCGTTAATCGATATGTAGATTCTCAAGCCGATTTAAATATTAGTTAATATGAGTTTAATAGTTGTTAATTTGTTAGAAGGATTAAAAGGGTGTGTTTATATTTCTGGTAACTGATTTGAGTGTAAGGTTGAATGCGTGTTAATTTGTGAGTTGATGGAATTGTCTTGCATATCTCATCTGGTTTTATAAGCATGTCAACGTTGTATCGTTTTCTTAATTCCCATCACATGCCTACTTGTCAGTTTGTACTGCCCCAAATAAAAACTTTTTATTTCTGCAAGTTAAGTAACGGTTACTTTAAAACATCATTGATCTAATATATATGCATACGCCAGTATGCATGTACACAACCAAATAACATATGCCCACCCCTTCACCTTTTTTACCATCCATTAACCGTCAACTTACTAGCTTTAATTTGAGCATTTCTTTCATCTCCTATATAAATTTCAAGTATAAGCACTCACCAATTAACACACATTCAATCCTTTAAGTTGATTAAAATTGAAAACCCTAAAAACCTACTTTATTAAAAAAAGTATTTCACAATACACGATACATCCAATATATGTATCCGTTAATATTTTAGTGCGCACCCCTCCCCTCTCAAAAAGAAAAGAAAACACCCACAACCAAATGCAGATGCGTCATCAAGCTCGCATTGATAACCCATTACACACCACGTCAAACACTACAAACCAATACGAGAAGATAACTTGCGTGAACCCACAGCAACGCGCGGACACTTTTGCTGGTCCTAAATCGAAGGCGTTGCTACATAACCTACATTGCAAAGTATTCTACACAAGGAAAGTCCATGGTCGATGTAATGGACGAACAATGTATAGATGGTGCAAGACAACTCACAAGGATGGCCTCCTGCAAACATAGTGAACCTACGATCAGTACGAAAACTTGGTCACGCATCGATCATCCAACCACTGTAAACATTCTTCTCAGCAACAGAAAGTCCTTATTATAAATAGTCAAGATTAATCGTTGGCAGTGGCAAGTTCACGAGAAATGAAATATCAAGTGGCAAAGCGAAAGATTGATAAATGTCATAGCATGATGAAAAATCACCTGATTAACTCTTGCAAGATTTAAACAAAGTTTTGTAAAATTAATCTTCCTATAAATTTAAATGAAACTTTCTAAAACAAAAAGTTTAAAAAATGCCTCTTAAGGTATTTAACGTTAATAAAAGTATAATTAAAGACTTTCCATACTTTCATAAATCAAGGTGAGGTTTTTTTTTTTTCAAAAAAATTATGCTATATGAAAGGGAATCTTATCTAAATGTAAGTTTGAAACCAAAACCTAGTCAAATGAAGATGGTTTGATCTAATGGGACGTGGCAAGTAGGAAAAAAATTTATAAGAAAAGGTGTTTTCTTTTCATGTAAAAAATATTCAAGTTTACAAAATTTTACATGATGAAATAACTTAATTTGACACAAATCCGAAACATGTCCATTACAAGTTGCTTATCAAGTTATCATAATAATATAATTTTGTGAGACGACAAAATTGTGTATTAATAGATTTTTTTTACTCCTTAGCAATGCATCTCAACCAAATCCAATATTCTAAAGCTAGAAGTTGGTTTATCATCTATGTTCAATGACGGGGTAGCTCGATCATCAAGCGACAAGCAGATGGCTTTATGAGCTTTGGAGGTTAAACGGTTTAATGTTTAGAAGCTTCGATATATGACGTGAAGAGTTTTTTTTATCAAAACTGTGAACTCCCTTTATTTGAAAAGGGAGTGATCAATTTATATACAGAGACATAATACATGTCTCAAGAAAGTAGTGACAACCTCTTTCACTGAAAAGGTAAGGGTCTGTTGGGCTATATTTCGGTACTTACAGGGTCAAACCCTACAACCAGAAAGAGCAGACAAGCATAACTCGTTCAACCTATTGAGTTGGTTTCATATCTTATTAGTTTGAACAAGAACACTCCACTATAAAAGGAGGACTTAACACCTCATGTATTTCATCCCATACTCACGTCTTACTTATACTAATACCCTTCTCTCTTGTTTTATCAACTTCAAAGAACATATTAATTTATTCTTATTTCGGAGGTTAATCACATGAGACCCCCCACTAAAGTGAGCTAACGGTTGTTCATCTTAGCAGGAACCGTTCAAGCTATGAAGATCCGGAATCTAATAATCGTTGTAGCAACAATGCTAGACTGACAATAACAAGACAAATTAAGTATACAACATTAAGATTTTCCTTAGGAAAATTTGATTATAAAAAGGTTTAAAATAACACACACACATCTTGTTACCCCTGTTTTGCTTTGGGCCTGTTTGCCTAATTCAAATGGACTACTCAACTGACAAAGAAGTGGTTGCTTTTTTTCGAGTGTATATGAAGATACAATAATAAAAGGTCTAAAAGATCAAAGTTCCAAGGTGAAAAAACCTCCGGTTCAGGTTTTGGAACCAGGTTGTTAGGAAACAATCCGAATAGTAGTTTTTAAATCGGATTGTAACCATCTGCGTTGAAACCGGTTCCAACCCGATCAAACATGGTTTAAAATCAATCAAGCCCGATCCTTTCAACCCGGTTCTATATTGAATCGGTTTTGACTTTTATAGATTAAAACTGAAACCGGTTCCGATTCAAACCAGTTTGCTAAATAAAGGAAAATGTAAATCTCTATTTTCATTTCTTGATGAAGAAATGGGCTTGAATACTAGCTATTGGGCCTGCCACTCATTTTTAATAGAGATGATTCTAATCATTTATGTTTGTTATTATCACTTTATCAGTATCACACTATCACACTTCTCCATTCCTGGTAAACAGTTGAATTACCCTTTTGTTTGCAATTGCCTAAAAAAACAAAACAAAACATAGAAGTGTCATTAGTGTGTGTAATATGAATTATTATCATATAGTTTGAATAATTAAAATTCTATTGGGTTTTTACTAATATATTTTGACCTTAAAGTGGGTTTCTGGACTATGACCATGGTCATTTATTTAGCATATTTATTGTTAATATGAACTCTTGATGTGTTGGTAAGATGTAGGGTTGATAAATGGATTGTGTTCACATGTTAAACCCGACATGAACTCCAAAAGTGAGCCAGGCTCATGAGTACGCTAGTTGTAGTCGGTTGACATGGGTATGAGTTGTTTAACCCAAAAAAAACTTATTATTGCTTCTTTTACTTTATTTTGTGTTTTGATACTCTATAAAACACATATAATATATTTACGTTTAAACCTTTAAAATGTGATGCTTAGTTCACCTTTACTTTATAAAGCGAAAAAAAAGGAAAATTGGAAATAAATAATCCCAACTTTTGTGTATTGGTCGATAATAATCCCAACTTTGAAAATCACTACCAGCGGTCCCAACATTCAACTATTTTTGTCTCAATGGTCCTTCGTTAAAAAAAACTTAACGCCGTTATGTTTTTTCCCAAGTTTCAAACCGATGTTTTAGGGCTTTTGATTGGAAAAACGATACGATTCGACTGATGTAAAACTTATCTTGAAAAATAATCTCAACTTTCGCTAAACATTCTTGTGAGTTTGATTAAAAGAAGACCCAGACATCCACGATTATCATATATTTACAATTGAGAAATCATTTATGCTATTATTCATAAACCTTAATTAACATGAGTTTGACTAGTAAATATCATAAAATGGTGAGGTATGTTGTGGACAATCTTAAGATAAAAACAGGTGGTATATTGTTCTTTGACCCAACAACTAGGACGAGCGGTCCACGGAGCTGCATCCCTACTCACCTGGTCCATGCACATCGCTCTCTCCAGGAAAACTGTTTTCTGTTTTAAAAACATTATTCGCTTTTATTATTGGCCCAAAATAGTGATGAATGGTTTCTAAGCAAATAATATAATAGTAATATAATAAATAAATTATAACAGAAATAAAAAGAGAATATTCTTGGGATCATAATTGAAATTCGAAAAGGAGTCCGATAAGACCTTTTGTTTGTAAGGTGAGGTCACCATCATATACTCATGACCCAACCACATCCACATATCTAATTTTTTATGACTAATGAATAAAGTCTGTTATCAAGGTAACTTAATGTCAAAATACCACTTCATATGTTCGTAATTGTAGACAGTGTTGGGTACTCTAAGCTTATCATCTCCCGTTCCTTGGAAAACCTACCGCCCGGAGGCCCACTGGGGTAAAACTCAATTATGATAAGATTCAAACTTGAGACCTTGCGATCTCCAGCCTAAATCTTCATTTTTTGCCTGAATGCCAGTTGAGACCCGACCACATATAAGTGTTTGTCTGAAAAAGTATGATTTGGGCGGTGAAATAGTCGGGAGAAATCTCTCACTTCTTTTGTTTGTTTGAAAAAGTTTGATTTGGACTAGGGCAGTCACTTTTACCCGAAGCCCGAAACTCAACCTGAAAAAACCCGTACCTAAACCCGAACTAACCCGACCCGAAAAACCCGAACCTGAGAAAAGGCTAACCCGAGCCCGAACTGAAGTAATTCGGGTTAGTTCTCAGGTTTAATTTATAAGTTTCGGGTCAACCCGAAAAACCCGAATAAACTTTTAGTTTTGAAACTAAATATATTTTTAGGTATAATAGGCTTAGTCTTAGTTATCAGAATATGAGACTAATCAACTGTTGTCATTCTAACTATTATAGATCGATTGTTTATTGTTAATTTATGTTTTCCGTTTATTACTAATAGCAATCGTAATCGAACAACCAAATCAAGTCTGATTGAAAACGATTATGGTTCGAGTTAGTTACTTAGTTTTACTCTTCTTTTGAATTGTTTTATGACTTTATCAAGTTACGTTGGTTTATTATTTGATTATTTGCATTACGAGCAAAGAAAAATATTTTGTTTTAATTTTAGTTATGAAGTTTTTTAAATGCTTTTGTTTTTTGTTTCATTTTCTAGGATACTCGAAACCCGATTTAACCCAATCCGAAAAAACTAGAACCCGAAAAACTCGTGAAAGATTTGGGTTGGATTTCTGGTTAAGATTTAAAACTTTGAACCCAAAGAGCCCGACCCAAAAAACCCGAAAAATACCCCTAATTTGGACGGTGAAATAGTCGGAAGAAATCTCCCAATTCATTTTTGTAGTTTAACATGTAACTTTACAACACTTTGATCCACCCATAATTCTTGTGTAGTTTGATACACAATCTTTTTAGACATGTTAGCATATAGCATAATTACCAACTTTACGTTAATGCCTATTTTTTAATTGAATATGATTTAGTTGTGTGTATGTGTGTGTTTGTTATTGAATTTCTTGTCAAAACATAAAAAATATATCCTTCTTGAATCTGGAGTTCTGATAAAGGGAGAATAATATAATGTATTATAACTATAATAATAATAAAGAATAATAGATAATTATAATAATAATAATAATAATAATAATAATAATAATAATAATAATAATAATAATAATAATAATAAAGAATATAATAGAGTTCTTTTAGGACACGTAATATAAGTAGAAAGAATAAAGTATAAAAAGACAAACACGTAATTATTATATAGTATACATATACTGATCTCCCTGATACTAAATGTTAGTATTACTTTAAGTTGTGTTTTAACTTTATTCTTACATATAATCATGCATTTAAATTTTAATAATATGACCCCATTGTCTTTAATCATGTGAATCTTTACGCTTTAAAAAAAATAAAAAATAAACTAAATTATTTAAAAGAAATAATTGATTAGTTAAATCAGAAGTGACTATTTTTAAGTTACTACCCGTAACGTTAAAATGGTTACCGAATTTCTCAAACACCTTTGCAATTAGGACGAGTTCATGTAACAATAATTATGCATATGACATGACATATTTTGTTTGTTAAAAATAATTTGAAAAATAATATTTAGGGGAATTAGTAGCATATTATCTCAATTATGTTCTTGTTCCACTCAAAGATAGCTCAATAATTAAAAAGAAAAAAACATGTACCGAACACTTTGTTTGTATGGAAAACGACAAGTAAAACCTAAATAAAACAATTCAAACCGAAATAAATGCGAAACAATATTACTCGTAATTAATATATTGTTTTGTACTCTCATTTCATCGCAGATGAGACGTTTGGGGTGGAGCTCGGATAGGGATGTCAATAAAACCCGAATTTGATTGGAAACCTGAAATTCGATATAGTTGGGATGGGAAATACCCGACCGACTAAGATTTGGGATTAGTTTTGAAATTTTTTGTGGGATTTGAACGGGTTTGGGATTTGTAATATACCCGATTACCTGACTTGATTATTAGATAACATTAACCCACGTACCCGATTACATATCCGATGTACCCAACATAACTTTATATATATATATTACCAGTTTTTGAACTCGTGTATTACACGAGATTTGTTAAATGGCCGAAATTTAGGTATATAATCTTACGTAATTTAGGGATTTTCTTTTAAATTTATAGATTAATTTTAATATCATCACAAACACACATCAAATTCTACATATTTAAATTTTACATTACCCTAAGATTGAAATATTATTTTAAATATTGGTGATTACCTAAACATATTAAAGATATTTTATATGATCAATATGGATGTAAGTTAAATAATGCTTTACAAATTGTAAGATTATAAATATTGTATTTATTTAACGAAATTTGAAGTACACGCATAATTAAATGTATCAATTATAAACATAGGTCACTAATTATTATAACGATAATAGTTTGTAAATCATTACTTAACTAATTTAATAATTCACTATTTGATTTTAAACTTATTATAGATATTCAATGGTTTATATGTTTTTTTTAAAACTCATGTCAAACTTCTATGCTTAATAGTAAAATTAGATGCAATGGGATAGTAAAAGTTGGTGTGATTTAAATTACATTAAATACTTTTTTTTCACATAGGTTACAACTAATTGGTCATACCAATTAGACCATAACCCATGGACAACATGGATTAAGGAAAGTAAAAAGTAGAAAATAGAAGGGAAATTAAAGTTAGGATTGAATATGGTTAGGACTAAAGGTGGACAAATAAACCGGTTAACCAAACCGACCCGAAAACTGAACTGTAACTGAACCGGTTTGAAACCGATTATGTAGAAACCGGTTTGGAACCGATTGAAATCGTAGGTTCGGAACCGGTTTGTAATTTTCTCCACCAAAACCGGTTCCAAACCGGTTAACCGAACCGAAACCGGTCAAAACCCGAACCGAAACCGATCAAAACCGAAACCGATCGTAACATGGTAAGAAACCGGTTTCAACCCGAACCAAAACCAATCATAAACCGGTTTTGACTTTTGTTGACCAAACCGAACTGGTTTTAACCCAAACCGATTTTGAGTTTTAAACCGGTTTGTGCACCTCTAGTTAAGACACATCATTATCATTATTTTGTTTATTAGTATACTAGCTTTTGAACCCGTGTATTACACGGGTTTTGTCAAATAATAAAGATAAATAAGGTCTGTTATTTCAGCTGTAGTTATCAAAATACTTATAAATTAATTTAATATAGACTTAATGGAAAAAACAAACGGGGTTAACGAAAGTACTAAAATAACATGATTTTGGAAACGCTAGGTGTTGATTTGCAAGAAAATTTAAAAAATGTACTAAAGTTGCGTAGTTGGTCAAACCTCATGTATGAAAATGACACTTAATTCACTAAGGAATAAAATCCACACTATGTTATAACCCATTTGACAACATGGTTTTGACCCATGGCCCATAAATAGCTAGAATGAATGAGAAAAGAGATTAGGAATTAGGAGAAATGTGGGCTTGACACATAAGCTTCAATATTTTCTTTTATTAGTGTAGTAAGAGGTAGATAGATATATAGGGGAGGGTTTAATTAGGAACTTCGGAAAAATGAGAAACTAGGGAACCATGCCTTTTACATGTAAAAAATAATATAAAATTCGATTTTACATGTAAAAAATTTGTTTTAGCATAAACTTTTTAGGAGTTTTTGTTTATAAATACATGTAGAAAACATTTCAATACAAAAATTTTGTAAAAAATATTATTTTTACCTTCTTTTAACTGATTTAAAAAAAACTATTTTTAATGAAGACGACTTCTACATGTATTTATATATAAAACCTTAAAAAAGAATATGTAAAAATGAATTTTTTATTATTTTTTACATGTAAAAGACATGGTTCTCCAGTTTTTCGCTTTTTTGTAGTTTCATTCTAAACACACACACACATATACACATATAGTATATTCTTAATGTAGGGTACACAAACCAATCGGCCGGTGTCCCGGTGGTTGAGTGTTATGTGCCTTATGTTCAGGCTTGATGCAAAACACTATCGAGCCGGAGGTCTTGCTGAAAGCAGCTTCTCTATTCCTACGAGGTAGAGGTAAGGCTGTCTACATCTTATCCTCCTCAAACCCTATCATAGCTTTGCTATTGATGGAATTTACTGAGTACGACGACGATGATGATATATTCTTAATATAGACCCATGTTCAAATAAGAAGTTTTTAAATCTTAATAAGTCTAAGAAATAATCTCAGCCTTGTAATTCTTTTTTCAAAATTTAGTGGTTGGAGGGCATAGTTGTCCTTACGCATAATCACAGGAGATTAAGTTTCCATAAAACAAGCCATTCCGATATCTTTGTTCTTTATTGACGCATTTAGCTTATCACTTGATCATGGACCTCCAAGCCCTAATTTCACTCCAAACTCATACTTCATTCAAGATTTAATCGTCAATTCGTGATTTTTGAATTGCTACTCAATGTCTACAGACGATTGCGGTATGTTTAATCTACTTTTTTTGTTTTTATTTATATGAATTTGTTCGAATTGTAATTCATTATCATTGTGTTTTTTTAATTTTTTGTTACATTTTTACCTTTTTGGTGTATCAGTCTATCAGATTTTGTTTTCTCAAATGTTTTTCATGCATAATTTGGTGATCAAGGTGTATGTTTATGTGTTATATGTTAAGTGTTGTGTTTTGTCATTTTGTGATTCTGTCATTGAGCATCGTGTTTTTTGACTTGAGATATTAGTTTGAAGTTTCCATGATGCTTATGAATTTGTGTGGAAGCTTGCCTGTTATGAAGTTTATTATGAGATATTTAGTTTGTGTTTTTGTTTAACTATTATGTCATATTTGTTTTTTAAAATTTAGGTTTGAAGTTTGATATTTTCAAGTGTTTAAAAGTGTATCTGTTATGAATTCGTATAGTTATGAAGTTTTTGTGTATTGTGTTGTGTTTTTGTTTAACTGTTATGCCATATTTTAGGGTTTATAAATTTATTTGAAGTAAGATATTATATAAATAGATAAAAAGCAGTGGCTGGTGCCACAAAAGCTTTTTAAGGCTATTATTTTGTCATTTTATATATTTATTTTCAAGTATTTACTATCTGCTTATTTGCTTCAATGGCTATAGTTACCCTTCCAGACTACTTGTATTTTGTTATGCCTGAGTTCGAGACTCCAAGACAACAGAGTTGTTTTTTTTTATCAGATAGGATAAAATATGTGTTGTATTAGGTTCTTTTATTAATTTTTTTTAAGTATGCTTTATTTATTTATTGTTTTTAATATGATAATATGATGAAATTATTTTTAGGTTTGGTTCTTTAACTCGTAATGAACCTAACTACCACCAACCGAATTCGCATTGACTTGCTATAGTAACATCCATTTTTGTTTTAAATATGTTAACTTGACAGAACTACTTTTTGGGTTTAGTTCAGAACCTTAAAAACATAGCCAATACTGACAAAATTCGTGTCGACTTACTGCTACAACGACTGTGTTTTACTGACTGAATAAACGTTGTTTTAAATATGTTAATTTTTTTGTATCATATGCTATCCGAGTGTTCTGGGTGTTTTCTAAATTGTGTTTTGGGTTTAATGTCTGTAACAGTACAAACCTAACTGATACCAAATGAATTTGTGCCTGCCACCGCAACGCGGTGGGTTTGCTACCTAGTTTTGTGTTTAAAAGTGAAAAATTTTACAAAATGTTGTTATATCAAAGATCATGTGGTACACAATCTGTTTATTATAAGCTGACTATGGTAACTATGTCATTATATGTTATCATTATGTATTTTCTAATGTGTTTTAACGTTTAGGTAATGCAGATGTTGATGTTCCTAGTTGTAGTGGGAAAGAACTTGTGTGTTCGAAGTCTGGTAGAAAGTATTATACTCCGCTTGTTAATGATTCAATGAAACTAGTTGTGGGAATGCGTTTTGATTCTTTTGAGCATGCCTTTGCATTTTATCAAAGGTATGCTCTTGTTGGAGGTTTTTCTGCTAGAAGAGCCACTTCTTATGCAAATGGTGGGCTGGTTAAAACAAGGTACATTATTTGTTCTAAACAGGGGATAAAGTAGCCCAAGACTATAGATTCATCCGATGAGAAAAGTGAAAAGAAGTTGAAACGTAACAGGGGATCAAAGAGAACAGGATGTAATGCTCATATAAAATTAGGTTTAGATGCTAACAAGAAGTTTGAACTTTATTATTTTGAAGAGGAACATAACCTTATCTTTGTTGATGAAGAAGATGTTCATTTTTTACCGACTTCAAGAAATATTGGTTTCATTAAAGAAAATATTATTGCTGGATTTTCCGCTCGATCCGACGGCCAGATCTCCGGGAATCTGCATTTCTTTATTAGAAATAGCTGTGTTTTCAAATCCGAACCTGGAAAATGTTGCGAAAATGGCTATCAAAACCATACTTAAATAACTTCAAATCTTATCTTTACCGATTCAAAATGGTTATATATGGGTTAGGAACCCTCGGTAAAGATATAAGGATGTTCGGACGGTTGAATCTCGCGTACGAGGCCGCTCTTTGAGAAGAAATCTGTCCAGATTTTAAAAGATGTTTTTAATGAACTTAAGCTAAAAATCAAGACAATCAAAGCTTACCATCGCGTTCAGGACGTCGAAAAATGGTTCCGTAGTGAAAACGGGCTTCGACCGCCTTCGGCCGTCACCAGACCACACCGGACCACCGCCGGACTGCCACCAGACCACAGCCGCTGCCGGAAAGCTTTGTAGCTCTCTGCTCCCTCTCTCTAGTCTCTCTCTCTCTAAAATGTTATAAAATGAGAGAATGAGGGGATGGACGGCTATATATAGCGGGTTTTATCTCCGTGGTCTCCGTTCGTGTATCGGTCTCTTGCTCCAACGAACTCGCTATTTTAAGTGACGTTATATTTTCCATGTATCTTTCGTCAAAATATTTATTTCGTTCCCGACTTAAATTTGTCTCGTTAACTTATTATTTCCCTAATAAGTTATTATCGATCGTTTCCCGGTTTCGTTGTCGGTTCTGTGTTACTCCAAACTTAATAAAACTAGTTTAGTTGTTTTTCCCAAAAACAACCCATCTAAACTTATGGTGTCTATTCGATTTATCTTATCCAAATAATAATTCTCGAATATAATAATAGTATATATTTTATTATCTTCTCAATACGTGTGATATTACGACCGTTGTTGAAGCACTAATTTTCGTTTTCTCGCTTTGTTATAACTTGGAATTGAGTCACGTTTTCGCCGGAGTTCTTGCTTTTCAATCATCTACATTATTCAAATGGATTCAACCATGGACATTTTATCGAATGTCGGGTTGAATATTTACACGCTTAACCGAAAAACGCCCGTGTCGTCTTAACTTATCACCAAAAGTTCTTTATTATGTCTGACTCCTTGCACGCTTTAAAATATATATATTTCCTTTATTCTTAGCATAAAATACTATATTTAACTTAAGAGTCTTAATTCTCACTTAACCCAGTCTAAACATGTCTTAATCTCGTTTATGGAATATAATAATACTTTTTATTTTGCCGGGTATCACATTCGGAATCCATTATAATTGGTTCAACCGACTGCAATGAACTGGTTTTTAAAACACTGCTTAAACCATTAGGCTGTGTGTACTGGGCGGTAATTCCCGGCGATTTTGGGCGACATTCAATAGGAACATCGCCCCCTGGCGATAAAAGGGGCGACAAGGGGGGGGGGGGGCGTAATTTTGTCGCCGTTCCATGTTTGAAAATAATATTGTTTTTAATTCTTTTGTGTGTAGCATATATACACATGGAAAATAGTTCAAATAAAAATAAGAAGTTTCCTATAAATGATAAGAACCAATAGATTTTTGACATGCGACATTACAACCTATGGTGAAAGAGTAATTCTAGGAAACTAATCTCAACCGTTGATTAACATGATCCAATGTCTATGATTTATTTCTAGTTTTCCTAGAAAACTATTTGCTTTTATAATAACCCTTCTATATATATACAGATACACACACACCATTACACTCCTAAAACAAAAATTCTCCTTTATTGACTGGACGTCGCATAACACTTATCCCTCAAATTTACAACTCCCAACTACACATAGCCTTACACACGTTTATTCTTATTCGTTTAATTAGTTAAAAGCCCTCCACCAACGCGTAAATCATAACCGTTCTTTTTAATATTTTATTTTATATTATCAATATTAATATTATAATGGAATAAAATAAAAAAAAGCGGTGTTCTCCTATATTCTAGAGTCCCATCTGTACTCCGCATGCATCTAATTCTCTCTCTCTTCTCAATTTCACTCATATTATCTTCGTCTTCACAAATAAATCCCCCATAAATCTCTCTCCACACACACTCAACTCAATCCAATCGAATGGCGGGAAACGATTGGATCAACAGTTACTTGGAGGCGATTCTCGACGTCGGCCCTGGACTCGACGATGCCAAGTCATCGCTGCTGCTTCGTGAACGCGGCCGCTTCAGTCCCACTCGTTACTTCGTTGATAACGTTATTGGCTTCGATGAGACTGATCTCCATCGGTCCTGGGTTAAAGTAAGCCCGATTCCTTAGGTTTTGGTTTATAACTGTGTGTTGAAGTTTGATTGCTGATTGAATTGATGGAATCGAGTTCGGTTTTGTGTGGATTTTGATTAGTTGAATTGAATCGAATCGATTGATTGTGATTAATTTGTGTGAAATCGTATGTAATTGAGTTCATTTGAATTGCTGGATTTATTAATTTGTGATTAATAATGTGTGAAAATGAAGTATTGAATTGTTAGGTTATGATTTGGAGTTTGATTGATTGAATTGAGTTCAATTGATTGCTCGATTCAGCAATTTGTGATTAATATGTGTGAATTGAAAACTGTTGAATTGTTAGGTTTTGATTGAATTGAGTTCGGTTTTTGATTAGTCTGCGCTTAGGTTATGGTATCGAATCGGATGGGATCGAGTTCAGTTTTGATTAATTTGTGTGGATTTTGATTAATTGAATCGAATCGAATCAATTGATTGTCATTAATTTGTGTGGAATCGTATGGAATTGAGTTCATTTGAATTGCTGGATTTATTAATTTGTGATTAATAATGCGTGAATTGAAACTGTTGAATTGTTAGGTTTTAATTGAATTGAACTGTTCAATAATCTGTGTGTATTGAAGTGCTAAATTGTTAGGTTATGATTGTATCGAATCGAATTGAGTTCAATTTTGGTTGATTTTGTGTGAGTTGGTGTTGAGGTGTTAGGTTATGATTTGAAGTTTGATTGATTAAATAGAAATTTAATTGACAATTGTTGATTGATTAAATCAAATTGAATTGAGTTCACTTTAATTGTTCGATTAATCATTTTTCGATTAATCATCTGTGAATTGAAGTGCTGAGTTGTTAGGTTATGATTTGGGGTTTTGATTGATTGATTGATTGAATTGAATTGAATTGAGTTCAGTTTTTGATTAATCTGTGTGTATTGAAGTGTGGATTGTTAATTGCATCGGATCGAATTGAGTTGAGTTCAATTGAAGTGTTCGATTCATCAATTTTCGATTGATAATGTGTGAATTGAACTGTTGAATTGTTGGATTATGATTTGAGTTCTGATTGATTGAATGGAGTATAGTTTTGTTTAATTTGTATGTATAGTGTTGAGTTGTTAGGTTATGATTTGAAGTTTGATTGATTGAATAGAATTGATTTGAGTTTAATTTAGTTGTTCGACTCATCAATTTGTTATTAATCCTGCGTGTATTAATTGAATCATATCGAAGTTTGTTCAGTTGAATTGTTTGATTTATCAGTTCTCGATTAATAATGCGTGTGCTGACCTATTGAATTGTTAGGTTATGATTTGACTTTTGATTGAATTGAATTGAGTTCAGTGTTGATTAATCTGTATGTATTGAATTGTTAGGTTATGATTTGAACTTTGATTGGTTGAATCGAATATAATTGAGTTCAATTTTGATTAATCTGTGTGTGTTGAATTGTTGTGTTATGATTTCAACTTTGATTGATCGAAACGAATGGAGTTTAATTGAATTTTGTGTTTATGATGTAAAAGTATTTGATTTGTTTTTACTAATATATGTTGTTGAAACTGAAGGCACAAGCAACGAGGAGTCCTCAAGAGAGGAACACCAGGCTTGAGAATATGTGCTGGAGGATTTGGAATTTAGCTCGTCAGAAAAAGCAGGTTTGTATATTATTTAACTAGAGCGTTGGTAAAGCCCAACCGTTGTCAATCCCGTGTGTTGAAACGGTGAGTCTATGAGAATTCGGTCGGTTTCCGTCACATTCGTTATAATACCGGAACTGAAACAATTTGGCGTTTGGTCGGTCTCAATTACGTATATTATGATGATTGAATTAAAAAAACAAAAACAAAATTTGCGGGTCAGTTCGGTGCCGCCAAGTGGCCCAATAGGACACTTGCGGCACCAAACTTGTCATTTATAATAGTTGGACCATTTGGCGGCACCAAACTCGTCATTTATAATAGTATCACTAGTTTTAACACCCGGCACGTTGCGCCGGGACAGGTCTGTAGGGCCCGGGCGGTGGTAAAACCCAAAAGTTATTGGTCCCCGGACATTGAGGCGATAAGTCAACACGAATTCGATCGGTTTCAATTACATGGGTTATGGTATCACTAAAACTTGGGCGTCGGTAAAACCTGAACGTTGTCAATCCCGGGTGTTAAGGCGGTGAGTCTATTCAAATTCTGTCGGTCTCGGTTACATTTGTTACGCTATCAAAACTAAACAAATAAATAATAATAAATACAAAAACAAATATGGCATTCGATTGGTTTTTGTTACATTCGTTAAGGTACGAGAACTAAAAAAAATGCGGTGAGGCGAGTCTACGTGAATTCGGTCGGTTTCCTTCACATTCGTTACAATACCTAAACTAAAACAAAAAAAGAAAAAAACAAAGCTGTCATTTGATCGATTATGTAACGGTGCCGAAACTAAAAACAACAAATAAAACAAAGTGTTGCCAACCATTAAGGTGCCGCAAAGTGGCCCAATCTGACACTTGCGGCACTAAAGCGTTCGTTGACTATATTACGAGCGTTGTCGGTACTGGACGTTGCGCGGTGAGTCGGTAAAACCCGAGTATTGTCAGTCCCGGGCGTTATGGCAGTGAGTCGACACAAATTCGGCAATACAAAAAACAAAACGTTCGTTACGAATCTACAAAAAAAGGTTAGTCGGTAAAACCCGAGTACTGTCAGTCCCGGGCTTGTGACGGTGAGTCGACACAAATTCGGTAATACAAAAAACAATACGTTTGTTACGAATCTAGAAAAAGAAAACAAAAAGAAATAGTATTTAACCAATAAAACAAAAAAATTATAAAAAAAAATTGGACCGTTGGGGTGGTGCCACTTTGCCCAATCAAGGCCTTGCGGCACCAACCAACAACTTTACTTATATACTAGTGATTTCTCGTGCGCGTTGCGTCAAATTCTGTCTGTAAAACTTGAGCATTGCAGCGGCAAGCTAATGTGAACTCTGTCGGTATCATCTACATTCATTAAGTTACCGGATTAAAACTAAAACACAGATTCTTCAAATTAATATATTTAAAACAAACAAAAAAATGTAGTTACACTCATATAACTTATTGTATAAAAATTTAATTAATTTAAAACAACGATTTTTCAGTTGGTAAAACCTGAGCGTTGCGACGGTGGCTCTAACTTATATTCAGCCAGTATCGGTTACGTTTTACGGTACACTAAAAACAAATGGTAGGTTTGTGAACTTAACAAATAAAATGACTACTAGCATATGCATATAAAAGAAATTAAAATATATAAAGCGGCGTTTATTTGGTCGGTAAAACCTGGACGTTGGTAAAACCCGAGTTGTTAATCAGGGTGTTGTCGGGGAAGCCTGGGCGTTGCTAAAACTTGAGCTTTAAAACATGGACGTTCGTAAAACCCGAGCGTTAGACGGCAAGCAGGCGCAAATATGGTTAGTATTTGTTACGTTCGTTGGGTATAAGCGTAACTTAAAAAACAAACAAACAAAATTTGAAAGACAAAAAAAAACAATAAAATAATCAGAATGCTTCTTGTGGCACCGACAAGTGACTTTTACTTCTATATAGATAATTTGTGTTGTTGTTAATTGCTAATTTCTGTTCAATTTTGTATTTATAAGCAATTAGGTTTTGATTCTGTTAGTT
Organism: Bidens hawaiensis; assembly: GCF_021521415.1. Classification (NCBI taxonomy): domain Eukaryota; kingdom Viridiplantae; phylum Streptophyta; class Magnoliopsida; order Asterales; family Asteraceae; genus Bidens; species Bidens hawaiensis. Next base: position 219,470 of record NW_027495537.1, on the reverse strand, counting down.
TTGAAACAAGAGGTTTAATTTGATTTCTGAACTGTTTTGTGTTTTATCATGTTGGAAGAAATACATTTAGACTTATAGTTTATATTGTTTGATGAAGTTTCTACATAAAAGAACTTTAATGTGAAGATTAATTTGGGGCAATTGTACTTAAACATGAGTGAAATTGTGTTAAAGTTGTCTTTCAAAATTTTTTTAGTGTGGAAGGGTTAAGTAGTCGCTCAATCAACGTGTTAAGCTAAACAGTGAAACAGAAAAGGGTATATGCAAAACAATCTTGCTACATAAGGGCATGGGTCATGATTTGTTGTATGTATGGTGAATTGACTGTTTTAAGTATGGGTGTGCATGGGTCAGTTTGTGCCGATTTTTGGCTCAAATCGAATCGTCCAGTTTTGTTTTTTTTTTGTTCTCATTTTTACAATGGATTTGGTTCGGTTTGTATTTATATCGATTTACCATTTCGGCTTTAAATTTTGGGCCACAAAAAGGTCCAAAATATTCCGAACCGAAAAAAATGGTTTTTTTAAAAGCATAAAATAACTCGTCGTTTTTTGTTGGGTTTGGTTAAGCCGGTTATATCGGTTACGGTTTGGTTATTTCGGTTTCGTGCACACCCCTAGCTTTAAGCTTTATTAATGTTAAAAATTTGTTTATCAGCTAGAGAATGAGGAAGCTAGTAGAGAAGCCAAACGTCGTATGGAGCGTGAAAAAGGTAGGCGTTTGGCAGTTGCAGACATGTCAGAAGATTTATCAGAAGGGGAAAAAGGAGAGCCAGTTAGTGATGTGTCTGCTCATGGTGATAGCCACAAAGGTCGGTTGCCTAGAATGAGCTCAATTGATGCCATGGAAGCATGGGTTAATCAACAAAAGGGGAAAAAACTGTATATTGTATTAATAAGGTAAAAGACTCTTAACCAGTTGTAACTTTGAGCAATTTATAAGTAAAATGATACAAATTATCCATAAGTTGTTTATTTGGTGCAGCCTTCACGGGTTAATACGTGGTGAAAATATGGAACTTGGTCGTGATTCTGATACAGGTGGTCAGGTATTCTTCAACATTTACTTGTGAATGATTATATTGGTTGCTTTGAGTTGTCTTCTATCTTAAACGTGTCAAGCATACGAAATTAGCTAAATTGTCGAACAAGTCAAATGGGTCAAACAGGTCAAACGGGTGACCTTTAATAATTTTTTTTCTTAAAGATTTATATTATTAACGCGATAATATATTCTTTAAAGATAATTAACTCAATAGTTGTCTATAATTTCTTTTTTGATATGTGGAAAAAAATGGATGCTGCTCAACTCAACTTGTGCTAGAAATAACCGATTCAACCCGTATTATAAATAATCCGATCTTTAGATGTTTTTGATGATTTTCTTCATTTTGAGGTTAAGTTTTGATCTGTTTACGTTTTCCAGGTTAAGTATGTTGTAGAACTTGCAAGAGCTTTAGCTTCGATGCCAGGTGTCTATCGAGTTGATTTACTTACAAGACAAGTAGCCTGCCCTGAAGTTGACTGGAGTTATGGTGAACCAACAGAGATGTTATCTCCACATAATTCTGATGCTATGCCAGATGAAATTGGAGAAAGCAGTGGCGCTTACATAATTCGTATTCCGTTCGGGCCAAAAGACAAATATATCCCTAAAGAGCTTCTTTGGCCTCACGTCCCTGAATTTGTTGATGGTGCACTTAGCCACATAATACAAATGTCTAAAGTTTTAGGTGAGCAACTTGGTGGTGGGTACCCAGTCTGGCCTGTTGCCATACACGGTCATTATGCAGATGCTGGTGACTCAGCAGCCCGGTTATCTGGAGCATTAAACGTACCCATGCTTTTCACGGGCCACTCCCTAGGTCGAGATAAGTTGGAGCAACTTTTGAGGCAAGGAAGATTAACTAAAGATGAAATTAATGCTACATATAAAATCATGCGTAGGATCGAGGCTGAAGAGTTGAGTCTTGATTCTTCTGAGGTTGTTATAACTAGCACCCGGCAGGAGATTGATGAACAGTGGCGATTGTATGATGGGTTTGACCCGGTTTTGGAGAAGAAACTTCGGGCTAGGATCAGGCGTAATGTGAGCTGTTATGGCAGGTTCATGCCTCGCATGGTTGTAAGTTCCAGATATATCCCTATGTTCTGCTTTTGCGCTTCAGGTCATTCTAGAAGTGGCACATATGGGCGGGCGGGGCCAGTTGGGTAATAGGTCAAAATGGGTAGACTTTTGTATGGTATAATCGGCTGGGTCGGGTTGACCCAAGCCCCCCTTTTGTCCATATATTAAAACAAGTAGTTAGTGTGTTAAAATCAATTGAAAAGATAATATTATTTTAGTAATAATCTATTTTTTTAATAAAATGTTTCGGAAGGTTTTATGCTAGCTTTCTCGATTATACCCGATTGACCCTTTAGATATTAAATATAACTCGAATTGGTCCATTAATTATTTATTTACATAACTAGTCATTTTATTTACGGGCAGGTAATTCCTCCGGGAATGGAGTTCAATCACATTGTCCCACATGATGGTGATATGGATGGTGAAACGGAAGGAGGAGAAGACCATCAGCCTACTCCCGACCCACCTATCTGGGCTGAGGTCTTTTTCATTTTTTAAAAAAGTATTTCAACCGTAAAAGTCACCCGTTTTGCGGTTTTTAAATTTCATTTTATGCAGATAATGCGATTCTTCACCAACCCACGAAAGCCCATGATACTCGCTCTTGCTAGGCCTGATCCTAAAAAGAACCTTACGACTTTGGTCAAAGCATTCGGGGAGTGTCGTCCTTTAAGGGAGCTTGCTAATCTTGTATGTTCAGATTACTCTTTTTATGCAGTTATGTTATGACTATATTAATTTTTGTTATTAAGGTATATTTTTAACTAAATTTTGCAGACGCTAATAATGGGTAACCGAGATAACATTGATGAGATGTCAAGCACAAGTGCATCAATGCTTCTTTCAATTATTAAATTGATTGATAAATATGATCTTTATGGTCAAGTGGCATATCCTAAGCATCATAAGCAGAGTGAAGTCCCTGACATCTATCGACTAGCTGCCAAAACCAAGGTAATGCTTGAATAAAATAATATTGGGTTTCGTATCGATAATTGACAATTAATAGTAAAGGGCAGGCTCACTTGTAGAGGCGGAAAAATGGGTGGGTTGGGTTATGGATCTAAACGGCTAATTTACTAGAGCATGTAACATGTTGAAATGGGCCAGGCGTGGGTTGGCCCACGTACTCTTTTTGTCCCTTTTTTAAAAATATTACAAAAATTGAATACTGTCATAAAAAATTTATTGCTAAAGTAGTAACCTATTTTCATTATTTAACCAGTTTAAGGGTTTTTTATGTGTTAAAATAACTTTGGTTAAATTTTTTTTGGCAGGGTGTGTTCATTAATCCGGCTTTCATAGAGCCATTTGGACTCACGTTGATTGAGGTGAGTATTTTTTTGATCTTGTAATTTTAGATTTTGTTAAACAGGGTGCCGACTTATGAGATTTTCTTTAACAGGCTGCTGCTCATGGGTTACCAATGGTTGCCACAAAAAATGGAGGCCCTGTGGATATACATCGAGTTAGTTTTACTTTTATTGATTCTTTTTTTACATTTTATTTAAGATTATATGTTCGAAGATGGACAGTTAGGCGGGGTGGATAACGAGTCAAAACAGTTTGTCTTTAGTACAGGTCGAATGAGCCTGTCGGGTTGGCCCGCAAACACTTTATTGTTCACTTTGAAAAAGATTGTTGATATTAATTTGCTAATTATGTTTACAAACACATTATTGTTACAATAATAATCTGTCCTTTGAATAAAACGATCTAGAAGGCTGTATGCAATAAGAAAATACTTTAGGTGACTTTCAACCCTATGACCCGTTGATCAGTCCTCATTTAGCAAAGCCTTTTTATTTTAACCGTTTGAGATGAGTCAAGTAAAACTGATGATGTCATCATTGCAGGTACTTGACAATGGTTTGCTTATTGATCCACATGATCAACAATCAATTGCAGACGCATTATTAAAACTCGTTGCAGATAAGCAACTTTGGGCCAAATGTCGGGCGAACGGGCTAAGAAACATTCATTTATTCTCATGGACTGAACATTGCAAAACTTACCTTTCAAGAATCGCCAGCTGTAAACCGAGGCATCCCGGGTGGCTAAAAAACGATGACGATGATGATGAAAATTCCGAATCTGACTCACCAAATGATTCCTTAAGAGATATGCAAGATATATCTCTAAATTTAAAATTCTCAATCGGTTCTGAGGATCAAACCAATAAATTAGAAAATGCTGTTTCGTCATATTCAAAAAATGTTGGGAAAAACATACAAAAGACAGTTTCGGGTGATAAAAATGAGCAACTTAAATTCCCGGCTATAAGGAGACGAACACACGTTTTTGTAATTGCGATCGATGGTGACAATATCGAGTCACTTTTTGAAAACATTGAAAAAATATTTAGTGCAGTAGAAAGTGAAAAAAGTGAGGGGTCGATCGGGTTTATATTAGCAACATCTTTACAAATGGCTCAAATTCACTCGCTTTTGGTGTCTAAATCGGTGAATCCTTCGGTTTTCGATGCATATATTTGTAATAGTGGGGCTGATCTTTATTATTCATCTTCGTATTCGGAAGATAACCCGTTTGTATCTGATTTATATTATCATTCACATATTGAGTACCATTGGGGCGGTGAAGGGCTGAGGAAGACTTTGGTGAAATGGGCTTCTTCTATAATTGACAAAAAGGCTGAAAATAAAAATGAAGAGCATGTTGTTACTGAAGATGAAGAAGTTTCAACCAATTATTGTTATGCTTTTAATATTAACAAGCCCGGATTGGTTAGTCCCGTTTAAATGTGTTTTGAGGTTGGTTTTATAATGTTAAAGAACTATATTTCTTATTTTAGTGGTTATTTTGTTGTAGGTTCCCCCTGTTAAGGAGCTTAGGAAGTTAATGAGGATTCAAGCTCTTCGTTGTCACGTTATTTATTGCCAAAATGGAAAAAAGATAAATGTGATTCCAGTGTCGGCATCTCGTTCTCAAGCCCTCAGGTACTTGACATTTTCTTGTTATACATTTTATCGTCTTCATATATTCTATATAAATAGGATTAAATTTCGGTGCAAAGTATCCAGATTTTCTTGTTCCTTTCTAGTCTACAGTTCAAAAAAAGATGAGACTAAATTCTGGTTTCAGTTAATCTCAAAAACAGGCCAAACGATTTTTTTTTCTTGAAATTTGTCGATTAGCTAGAACTCCGGAAGGGTTAAAAGTGTATTATGTATGCACATAACCTCAATATATTTATTAAAAATTTAGATTATTATTGTAATAACACTGCAGCTTTTCAATAACAAAATAGCATTAGTTATTATAAAGTTTCATAAATGAAAAGAAACCACACAACAAAACAGGCCAAAAAGTTAGCTTTAAGTAGCACATATACAAGTTTTTTTAAAAGTAGGTGAGAAAGTGTTGCGGGTCAACCTAACCTAGGCTAAAAAACTTAACCCTTTTTTGACCCAAACCCGAAAACGCTACCTAATCCGGCTCATCTTGCCACCTGTAACCATATAATTAATACAAGTTTTGTAAAAGTAGACGAACAAGTGTTCGGGTCAACTAACCCATACTAAAAAAGTTACCCTTTTTCGACCGAAACCCGTTTAAAACTTCACCTAGTTAGCCCATCTAGCCACCACTAACCGTTATCGGCCTTGCTAACAAAAAGTTTACTATCAAAACTGGTGTTTGAATTTTCTTTTCAGTCTAATCACTATTTAACCTTTTTCTTTCAGATATTTGTATCTCCGCTGGGGTATGGATTTATCAAAGGTGGTGGTGTTTGTCGGTGAAAGCGGAGACACGGATTACGAAGGCTTTCTGGGCGGCGTTCACAAATCAGTTATACTGAAGGGAATTGGTGGAGGTGCCACCAACCCGTTACATGCTAACAGAGTCTACCCGCTTTCTGATGTTACACCTACTGAAAGCACCAACATTATTCACACACCTGAAGAATTCAGTGCTCCTGATATTCGTGCTTCACTGGGAAAACTTGGAGTCCTCAAAGCATAAGTTAATTACATTACTACCCCTCTCGTTTGACAATTGGGCCCGGGATGATCACCCCTCCCCGGTGAAATGTTTTTTCTTTTGTAATTTTATATTTTTTTCTTTCTTTCTTTTTTTTTTGCTGTGCATTCAATATGCATTTACATGAATAACTAGTTGGTGAAACTAGTTCGAAAAGTACGATATTCTGTACAGAAGTTATATAAACGAGGGTATTGTGTTTTTCGATTGTGAGCCCATGTCTTAGCCTGGAGGCTTAAATACGGGTGGGTTTTCGAGTGCTAGGCAACGCATCAGTCGTGTATAAGTAACGCTAGAGTTTAGCTTGCAAGGTAACAACTAACAAGTCAAATTGGGCGTGGTAGCGGGTTAAAACGGACAGAAAAAGTTTTTGTCCAACTGCCTTTACGCGTTAAGCGAATAAAGATGACGCTTGGTGAGGCATAACGTCTATGTAACACATTTTTACTTTCATTGGTCATATGAAATAATCATGGCTATCACATTTGTTAGGGTTTAAACAGTTATGTAAGATTCAATAGGTTTGTCCCCACGATAGCGTCTGAGTGGTAAGGAGGTGGAATCTATTGTGGAGGGCTGGGATCAAACCCGAGCACCAACCGATTTACTATGGATACATAATTTTCCTGCCTCATGTTGGTAGTGAGACCCAGGTATGGCGGATTGACTGGGCATCTAAATTCACGTTTTGACATTTGGTAAATGGTTTATCCGAGTTTATGGCTGTTCGATGAGTAAATTATTAAACCGAAGAAAATGATTTTCGATTAATGTGGTGCCAAAAGTCTTCACATGCGAAGTAAATAAGGATGACACTTTGTGGCATAACGTGTACGCAACACATGCCACTCTCATTAGTCATATGAAATACAAGAAAGAGACTTCAACGTTCAAACATAAACTACATCTTATCTGACTAAGATCTGACTTCCTGGGTAGCAAGGTCTTGGTGGGTCCCGTGAGCTTACTGGTAATGGTTACAAAAACCATTTACATAATAATAGGAATAACCATACCGAAACGCAAATAAATAAATACCAAAATGGACCAAACAATTTAAAGCCAAAAACTGAACTCCAATTAGTACTATCTCACACAACTGAGTATATTATCTTAGCATATAGTTTCATATTCACTCTATTCCAAGAGGTTCAACAGAGTAAACAACCGCCATATTTTTTCTATGCTAAAATTTACCTAGAGACCGACGCAATTCACTAAACCAGCAGCTTCGAGTCACATGCCACTATCTTAACCCGACCCACGTTTTCCTGACGTTCATCATACTTGAACACAACATCTTGCAGAATGAAGGTCCACACGTTGTCGCAGAATCTGTACGTGTGCAGATGCCCCTGTTTATGTTCATAACAATATATATCAGCAATCACACAGTAAAGGATAATCAACTTGCAATATGCCAATAAGCAGATAAGCACGGGCTCTTTTCTTGATCCGACAAGCAAAAAAGCCTACTGCTTTTAAGATGCTCAATAAGCAAATTAACTGTTTAAATAAGCAGCTTTTTATATCAACATTCAGCCATCTCAGTAATACTTTCTAGTAAGGCATACGGATAGAATTATTTACCTTAATCGACACCTTGGTCTTAACCTGAGTGTCCAGTGCTTCAACCATTGACTGCAATTAGCAAAACAAGGAACGGTGGTGATATACAACTATTAATGAATACTATTCAAACACATAATTTAGTTAAAGAAGCTTAAAAGATACCTTGTCAAATTGAATAAGCACTTGCATAGCAAGCTCGGGACCGATAATCTCACTTGAAACCATCTCGTCCAACGTTTCCGTCAAACACATTCCAATTGTTGACCTGCGGTACAACTCGAATGTCGACATGAAAGACCTGTTCATATACAGTAAACAGAAACAAAATAATCAATTATCATGATTTTAGCACAACATACCGTAGACGAACACAAATAACAGGTTATCGTGATTTTGCACGAGAATCATCATTATGAATAAAACTTAAGCAAAAGCTTGTGATTCATATACAGCAAACAAACATAAAAAATCAGTTATCATCTTTTGCACGAATAATAGATTATTAAAACTCACGGTTCGCATACAGTAAGCAGACACGAATAACAGGTAACGATGATTTTGCACAAAAATCATCATTATACACAAAAACTAAGCAAAAAACAGCGATTAATGTACAGTAAACAGACACGAAATAATAATCGATTACAAGTATTTTTCACAAGAATCTTCAACATACACACAAACTTTTGCACAAATTCATGTAAACAGCAAACAGACACAAAATAATATCGATTATGATGATTTAACACGAGAATCGTCAACATACACACATCATTCGGCAAAAATTCAAGGTTCATATACAGTAAACAGACATAAACCTGGTAAGACACAGGATACCCGACCCGGTTATTTACAATATGGTCGGTTCCCGTGTCATAAGAGTACCATTAAGCGGGTCCAACCATTATCTCTTTACATCGACCGGGTAAGACCCGCGAGACCCGAACCGATCAGACCCGGTTATGTTACAACAGGGTCGGTTCCCGGGTCAGAATACCACTAAAAGGGTCGGGGCCTTTGAGGTCTTGTTCGGTTAATGCTACCGGACCAGACCCGGACCTGGTTAATGGTATTCTTAGGACCTGGGAACCAACCCTGTTGTAATACAACTGGGTTTGATCGGTTCGGGTCTCGCGGGTATTACTTATGCTCACCTTTGTAAACACACAGAATCATCATCGATTATGATGATTTAATTTAAGACGAGAATCTTCAACATACACACAAATTCAAGGTTCATATATACAATAATATTAGTTATACAGTAAACAGACGATTATGAAATCAATCAATTGGGTTTTTAATAATTTTCATGATTTATGAAAGAATTATGGAATTAGACTCACCTTCGGTACGGTGGTGAGAGGGAGAATGAGAATGAGAGGTGCCCTTTTATACCCTACCCTTTTGTAGCCATAGCCTTATATATACATGGAGTAAGGGGAGTATAGGAGTGTGAATTGACGAAACTGCCCATGGTTTGTTGAATATTGGACACAAAGTTTTAGGATAAATTCGTCTTTTGTCTTTTTAAATTGGACTATAAATGTAACAAGGCCCGGCCCAATAACAATCAAGGTTAAACAATAATTCTCAAGTGGACATTAGAATTTCTGAAAAAAGAACAAAAAAAAATAGTATAAGGGAACTGTGGTTTTCGTCCATATATTTTGTTTAATTATACGATTTTCGTCTAATAGTTTCAAATTTATAGTTTTTGTCCATGTGGTTTCATTTTTATACCCTACCTATTGTAGTTGAGCCTTATATATAGGTGCAGTCGGTGAAGCATAGGAGGGTCAATTGACAAAACTACCCCTGTGTTTGTTGAAAATTGTGTCATAGTCTTAGGGTAAATTTGTCTTTTAATGTTTTAAAGCTTAAGATTTTAATTTTTGGAACAATTTGCAAGGATAATTTAGAGGTTATGCCCCCGGTTACGAACACGATGAGGACCTGGAATCGGACCCGGTTCCACCTGGCCTGTGGGTATAAACCAGGTTTTGGTTTCGTACCTGGACATACTAAAACCGGTTCTATCTCTACCCAGTCAAAACGCGGGCCAACCTGGTCAAAACCTGATAAAAACACGACCATACTGGAAACCGGTTCTTACCTGACACGGCTTTTAACTATTGATGACTTGTAACATCCCAATTTTTTTTGGTTATTATGTCTATATATATATATATATCTTAAATATACATAAACGAAACATTTAAAAGCTCTCTGGTTGTTCTCTACATTTTCTCAAGCCACCAGATTGCTCTATTTGTAAATAAAGGTTTCTCATGTATTTGACCCGAATTCACGAGTATGGGTCTCACCAACCCAGATTTCCCTTAAACGGGTTATAATATCTCATTAAATTAAAAACTAATCTATGATATAAAAATCTTATAAAATATGGATATACTAAAAATTAATATCCGATTTAAAAAAAAATATTATTTATAATTAAGATACAATATTGTAGTAAAAAATATAAGCGGGTCATGGGTCTCACCAAACCCAGATAGTTTTTAAACCGGGTTATAACATATCATTTATTTATGAAACCCCTTTATTATCAACTTTTGAGTATATTATTAACTTTCTTACAATAAATAAAATTAAAATCCAAAAAATATATATAAATATTATAAACGAATAATATAAAGCAAACCTTGTAATATGGGGGTTAAAAGCTAGTATAATTATATAAATCTAAAATAAATAACTTATTTAATTAAAGTTGAATTTAGTACAAAATGCTAGACACCCAACAGACTCAAGCTCTACCAAAATTTAAGTTTAACTAGTGTTTAAACCCGCGTCGTGTTGCGACATCGTGATTCTTAACATTGACACGCTATGGAGGATTGAAAAAAATGAATGGAAAGTTAATTTGAAGAAGAATTTGCAGGCATATCCATGTATCTATGCTTCCAATATATAGTCTGTAGGGGTATGGTATTAAACCCGGTTTTACGATCCTAAATTTATTATATTTGGCTTATTTTATTATATGGACTAATACAATGTTATTGGGCTGAGGAGGTTTTGTGGAGGTAACCCTAATTGGGCTAGGCCCATTAGGGTACCATGATGGTGGCCATGAGGCTCTCTATATAAGGAGGTCTATCAAGGGGTCATGCTCAATAAGTGCCACCACCAGTTTTTGTGTCTGTGAACAAGAGATCTTCAAGATCATCTTAGCGGTCACCTCCACACCCCCAAACGCCATTGCAGATCTGGAGCAGCCGGAGGAGAAGATCAGGCGTGGTTCGTTCATCTCGAAATCCGTGGAAGCATCGTCTCGGATCAGGTCAGATTCATTTCGTGCTTCGACATTGGCGCCATCCGTGGGACTCGAACCCACGACCACGTGGTTAAAAGCCGGGAGCGCGTATGCGCGTATGCAACCCGCTGTGGCGTAGAGGTCGCCGGGAGCGCGTATGCGACCCGCTGTGGCGTAGAGTAATCGCCGGGGGCGTGCATGCGACCCGCTGTGGCGTAGAGTAATCGCCGGGGACGCGCATGCGACCCGCTGTGGCGTAGAGTAATCGCCTGGGCGCGCATGCGACCCGCTGTGGCGTAGAGTAATCGCCTGTACTCGCCTGGGCGCGCATGCGACCCGCTGTGGCGCGCATGATCCAAAGATTTTGAATGTCCACATCAGGTAGGTTTTATGTAAAACCAACAGATCTGATAGGGTTTATAAACCTATGAATATGAGGTGTGGCTGCTGCTCGAACGAACCCAGATCTGAAAACACAGATCTAAGGGTTTTCCCCAAAAGCTCGGTGGTTTCTTCCTGTATATTTCCAGATCTGGAAGTATTTTTAGATCTACGGATTTTTGGATTTCCGTAGAACATATCTGAAAGAAGAAACCGTAGATCCGAGATATTGATGAACAGATCGGAGGGCGGAGAAGAGAGGCAAGTGTGGTTCATTGCCGTCCCACGGATGGCGCCAATGTCGAAGCACGAAATGAATCTGACCTGTTCCGAGACGATGCTTCCACGGATTTCGAGATGAACGAACCACGCCTGATCTTCTCCTCCGGCTGCTCCAGATCTGCAATGGCGTTTGGGGGTGTGGAGGTGACCGCTAAGATGATCTTGAAGATCTCTTGTTCACAGACACAAAAACTGGTGGTGGCACTTATTGAGCATGACCCCTTGATAAGGAGGTGAAGACCTCCTTATATAGAGAGCCTCATGGCCACCGTCATGGTACCCTAATGGGCCTAGCCCAATTAGGGTTATCTCCACAAAACCTCCTCAGCCCAATAACATTGTATTAGTCCATATAATAAAATAAGCCAAATATAATAAATTTAGGATCGTAAAACCGGGTTTAATACCATACCCCTACATAGTCAATAAACAAATTCTAACTATGTAACAAATAATACAAAGAATGAGAAAAACAACATTTTGCAAAAGGATTATGAGGATTATGACTTCAGCATTTCTGTCTTATATTGGCACTATTACCATGTTAGTATTTCTCTCTTTTTACTATGTTATAGACTTCCATTTTCTTATACAAAGTTTTCACCTTCTACAAGTAAAAAAAAAATAATAATAAAATCAACAGCCAACCTTATCTATATTTTTGTTTAATGTTCCTCACATAATGATAACCACCAACATAAATCTGCTTTGGTTTCCTCAACCGGAGCACATATGGAAAATTAATGGTAAAAGGCTCTACATATTTCAACTGTCCTCATGAACAGCCAATGCACCGAGTACAATCCGAGATGTATTGTTTGCCTACAACTTTGAAAAATGATCAAGTTTAGAAAAATTAATATCGGTTTCAAACCCCGGTTCGGAGTACACCATGCTATGTTTGTATTTTAACTACTTTCTTTTCTCATATTTTATAATATTCTATACATCTTTATTTAGTGACAAAACTTTTAAAACTTACCTACAATAAAAATAAGTTAAACTTGAACGGGTCAAAGAGTTAAAGGTACCTCTTTACTTGTGTGCAAAGCGGATACTCGCATTATCAATATCAGTTTCTGTTACGAAGCTGATACTCGCATATCGGTTTAAAAGCTGAATTAAACAGGTAGTTAACTGGAATACACACACGCACACACACTCACACTCACATGTTGGGTCTTACAAATGTAAATTTACGAACCTTTTTTTAAAATTTATCTTCAAATCTACTACTACTTAATTTTATTTTTAAGCCCTTCATAAATCAACAAACGTAATTGAGCCAAAACTTAGTTAATAGATTAAACAAATCAATAAAAAGTATGAAAAATTGCTATGAATTTGAGTACCTATACAGTAGATAGAGTAAATCTAATGCAATAAAGACTCACCCAAATCAATAGGTTTATATTTATCAAACTTATCTATATTATTATTATTATTAAGGAAGAGTGATGGACATGAATGTAATTTCACAATTGGACAGAAATAGTAATTTACCATTACATCTTCTTGTTCTTCAAGCATATCGTACAAGTTTATAAAGCTTCACGTTTAATGTAATTACTCTTCTATCCTTTATGATTTATTTTATGATTTATGGTGCCATCAATTAAATGAGTTTAAAGTCTTATTAAAGTATCATCTATCTATCTATCTATATTATTATTATTATTAATTATAATTATAATTATTATTAAGGACTTTTAATTGGTGATGCTTGGTTTTGGTTAATACAAAATAACATTAGCAGCACATATTTGTTTTTGTCTGGGTTAATTGCCCCACTAATTATATTTATGAAGTTACTCCTCAATCTTTTGGGATGCAAAAGGTTTTTCTTAAAAACATTATTATATATATTAACTAGGTTATAAACCCGTGTATTATACGGGGCTGGATACAAAAAAACTAAACTTAACATCATTAATTATATTTAACATGCATAGCAAATCATCAAGTATTGTTGGAAAATGATGCACCCATTAAATAGTTTAAAGTTATGAATTGTATTGTAATTTAACACATAATACTCACTATATAAATCAAATATTGTTGGAAAATGATTCATCAATTGAATAGTTTAAGTTTTAAATGGTATTGTAATTTAACACATAGTACTCACTATATTAAGTTGTAAATTGTATTGTAATTTAATATTATTCGGTGTTATATTTATCACGTAAAATTTATAACTTTTTTTAATACAATTTAGAATTATTTTTTTGACATTTTTTTGGCATTATGTATTAAAACTCGTATGTAATAACATATTTTTTTGGCAATATGTATTAAAACTCATATATAATAACATATATTTTGACATTTGGAGTCAACCCGGTTACTATCTACAAACTTGATATACATTATTGGTAATGGCATGACAACCACTTTATTCTAGCTATGAACAAAATTGAAAAGTTCGCGCCCCAATTGAAGTTAAAACAACTTAGGAGCCAAAATTTATACTTTTATAAGTCTTTTTCTTCTGGAACCAATAAAATTGTTTAATATTAAAATTAGATTTTACCCATCAACAACAAAAACCAAGAAGTTAAATCTAGATACATTGAACTTGAATGAAATTGAAACATCAGAATTGCAGAGTCCTCCTCTGAAGAATATGAAGAACACATGTCTGCATATGATGAACCACATGGATAGAATTTGAAGGCATATTTTGCTGCTTTAAGTCTTTAACAATCTTTTTTAAGGCAACAGTTGCAGCATGCAAGAGAAAACACTTGAATTAACACTCAAAATACGAGAAAATAAAATAACATCTAGAACTTGACCATACCACTAAATCTGGTATGCATTACATAAAGGTGATTATGTATTAAACATGATATATATTTGACATCCTCCTCTTTGGTCAAACAATGAAGATAGTATAATGAAAACAACAGTCAATTCAAATTTAAATATGAAGGCATCCCAACAGCATGTTAATATGAACAGTCATGTCAAAAGAATGGAACACATAAAGAATGCAAACCACTAATAATGTCTTAACCTGTTGAAAAAAAAAACATCTTTCACAGTTGTTTCATAACCTTTTTCTTTACTCTTAACTTCTATTTGTATCAATAACTCAGTTTACCTACAAAAATAGAACAAATCAGAAAACAATCGTTAAAGCTAAATTAGAAATCATTAATAGCAAACTTAGCAGATTCATAGATCATAGCATACAAAATACACTTTTTACTTGTTTCTTAACAAAAAATTATTCATTCCATAACAATACACCATGTACTTTCAGGTAATTCTCATGAATTACATAATAAACTAAAATGGAATATTAAGAAATTGAATTTTATTTTGTTTTATTTTATATATTTTTGGTATCGCTGATTTAGAAAGTAATAATAACTTGTAATATAGTTCTTCTAACTCAACTCTACTTGGTTCTGTAAAGATTAAACATAATTGATAAATCTCATCCAACATTGATTGAATTGATAAACCATAGCAATTCAATCAATTTGTAAAGATTACTTGTGTGGTTAATCTCATGATACATCCCCAATAGTTTTTTCTACACTTTAAACCCTATCCATTACAAATTAAACAATAAATTTCCTGTTTCAATGTAGCAAAGGAAAGCAATTTGCATTCTAAACAAAATTAGTATTTGTTAAAGATAAAAGTACGGTAGATTTGCATTCTAACCAAATAGCTTATAAAAAGCTCGTTAATAAAAAATTAACATGACCCGTTACAAAGAAAAACTTATTTTGACCCGTTAGTTAAAACTTAACTTGACCCACTAAGAATTCATTTTTATGGCCCGTCAGTAATGCAACCCACGAGTGAACACAAACAAATCACATATTAAAATGGTCTGACGGTTGACTTACCGTGGTCTATATTTGATATATTAAGAAATATATTAATAAAAATCGAAAACCTGAATTACTGAAATTAAGATAATTAGCCTCATTCGAGATAGGCTTGATCTCCAACTACAAGGAATAAAAACCCTAACTTTGATAAGCAAGCTTCAACATCTGAAAATAAATGAAAAGAAGGATACAAATACCAATCCTAATTAACGTTTATTGAACATAACCGCTCCACTAATCCTACTTCTGCGAACTATCTTGGTTAATTAGGTTTAAGCAAGAATTTTAATAACCGGCTGTTAGAAGTTTCAAGTTGTACATACCATAGCCAAAGAATCCCCTATGAGCAGATAAACCAAAATGATGTGTAGCCTTGAGAATATGATGTTTCTTTTCATCAATTAACCTGTAAAGCGTTTCGACAATCTACATTAATAATCAAAATCAACACTTATATCTACCATCAAAGATGTAAATCTGAGTTTGAGGTCACATATACTAAATTTTTGCATTGAAACTGATATTAACTCAAGTTAGTAAAAAAAAAGAAAATTATAACCTTGATTTTACTTGTGCATAGTTTCCCTAAAATAAAACATTGCTGATAAAAAATTTTGTACAAACAACAAATGTTCCTACTTGAGTACTTATGATTTACAAGAGTGCTTCCATTGGACCATGTACCAAATTCATAAATGACGTAAATAAACTTCCTAAAATAACTTCAAAAACATAACAGTAATCTGAACCAAGGTTTCTCTCCCATAGATATCAGTACATATGGTGCAAAATGCATAACAACATTAGAAGTAATTATTGAAACATGAATATTACCATGTTTTTGGTTGCATACAATGGTTCTAACCTCTGGTTACCCAAACATATAAATTGAAGTGCACAAAGATTCATTGATTAAAGAAAATAGAATAGATAACTATATATACAGAGTGAGAAAAGAGCACATACCATAAGGATTTGTTACAGTATTAGAGATGATAACAGCAATTGAGACTCCTTTGCCACTGTAGTATAGGATACATGATTATTTTTTCAATCTCATAATATACCGATAAAAATTTAAGTGTTGTAAGCGTATTGTGGGGTTAAAGAAAATACTACTATTGATATAAAATGCTTGAATTTGGAACTTTAAATTTTAGTATCTCTTAATTAATTTGGTTATCATCAGAAATAATCACCCCAAGAGAAAAAGTCTTAAAAGCTACAAAACTGGATGAAGATTTCGAGTGTAACTCACCCAAACTATAAGGCTTCTCATCATCCTTGTGAATTGTGAAAGTTTCACTCTCCATGAAAGTATTTTCTTAGCACAAGTTAAGCTTGAAGCTATCTCCATGAACGGTTAAGAGAGTGAATAAACTTCCCTCGCTTTCAGAATTTGAAAAATACCGAATTGTGGTGAAGCCATGTGTAAGAATGTTGTTCAGTGAAAAATAAAAGAGGGGCTTCTGTATGAATGACATGTGTTAAAAACCTTTTCAGATTGTTCTCCTCTGTATCAAATTTCATAATTGAACAGCTCTTCAACCGCCATTCAATGATCAGTTTCAACTCCCATCTATTAAAGCATTCCGATGGCACCAACCGTATTCTAACAATCGACATAACATGTTCATCATCATCATCATCTACAATCTCCAGGTTTGTATTGTGTTCGATTTTAGTTATGCTTTGCGTGGCTATGATTCTTCATCTGTGTTTGTATTTAAGTTTTCAATTAGGTCCTGAATCAGCAGGCTATATGAAACCTGTATCTGATCTTAAGGTAATTCTTTATATGCTTCAAGCTTCCACAATAGTATTTTCGTAACTAGAAAATGCCATTTGTTATATTATTATTATTATTATTATTATGTAGGATGGTGAAGCTTATGCATACCTGCTTAATGTTTTTGCACCAGCTTTATTGTTTGTAATACTTTTGACCTATACCAATTCGGTCAGTATGGTTATTTATTTAATATATTGAATAAGATAATCTATTATGTTATATGTGGTCAATGATTGCAGTCAATGCTGCTAATAATAATATTTGTTTCTCTTTGGTGCAGCTCCAAGTTTGCCCAAGTTAACTGCTGGTTCTGCCTTTTTTGCATGGATGGGTGTATTATTTGCAAGTTTGGGATTGATACTTTTATGGCGGTGTGGCAGGTATGTCTTGGCACGTTTAACTTACGAGAGCTCGAGCTTAGCTCCTTTTAAGCTCTATTTCTAAAGCTTGAGCTCTGCTTGCTAGGGGTGCGCATAGAACCGAAAAAACTGATCCTTAAATAACCGAACCGAAAAAACCAAACTCAAACAAAAACCGACGGTTTGGTTTATATTTCCATAAAAACCGAACTTTCGTTCGGTTTTGATTTTGCATATAATTATAACTGAAAACACGAATCGAACCGAATTTCTGGCTTTTTATTTTTTAATTTTGATTTTTAAGTCATTTATGAAAAATTTATAAATAATCTAATCAAAATACTTTAGCTCAAATGTATGGCAATCAGTTAATTTAATAATTAACAAAAACTTTTAAGCACAAGTTCATTATTTTGCTCAACTTTTTTTCTTCTGCCCATAATATATAAGCCCAAATGGCAAAACCGAAACCAAACTAATTTATTATTATTTATTAATTATTAATTTATTTCTATATATTTATAGTTATGTATTTTTATTAACAGTTTATATATATAAGTTAATATATGGTGTTTAGTAACTTTTATTATAATTTTTATATGCTATAATAGTAACTTTTATTAAAATTTTATATGTTATAATAATAAACTATACTTAATCTTCTAAATAAAAGTTGTATAAATAATAGTCTAACGAGCTAGCTCAAAAAGTGAAGCTCTGGCTCTGGCCCGTTTATTAAGTGAGTTTATTAATTGGAGCTCAAGCTTGTATAGGCTCGACTCGATTGGATCTTGAGCTCACGAGTGGTTTGGCTCATTTACACCCTATTCGTGTTAGCCTGAAACGATTTTTGTCCAAATATATATTTATTTTTTCTGTAACAGTTTGTGTCAAAGATGGTTACAAAAAACGATATTGCAAAGTAATAATATAGTTTTTTGAAAAAGTGATTTATGAGCTTATATGCATTATAAGTAAACTATGGTCAACTTTCTAACCGTTTGACCTGTTTTGTTTATCTAATCTCAATGTGTGGTTGAAATTACCACCTATACTTAAGAACTATTGTTTTATACCTTTGTTTTAGCAAGAAATAAATATTTGTGTAAATAAATCTTGTATTAAGTTTTTATAATAATAATATTTGTGTAATTTGTTGCAAAGATCCCAGTTTCATTAAAGCCAACAGAAATGATTCAAAAGATGCAACAGATAATGTAAGTTGTGTATTGCCTTTTATCACCCAACTACACACTTATTTTAATCTGTTAGATTCGTATATCGTCACAATAACCACTTATATAATTTCATAAGCTTAATTTGCAACGAGCAGGAGCCTTTACCGAAGATTGACATACCTGACCCTGCTTTGTTAGCTAGCAATTGGAGTCAACCTTGTGCAACTTGTAAGGTAATGTCACGTTTCTTTTTTATTTTTCTCTCGTAATTGTGTCTCGCTGACTCAAATGTGACTTTGTTAAAGGGGTGGGAAAGTCGGTAAGTCGCAGATTATGTAGTAGGCCAATACGTGTTAGGGTCAAAACGTGTGATATTTTTGGCACGGGCCAAAGAGTTCAAGTTAGGTTGATCTGAAAACTTCTATATTCGTTTTTTTAATGTTTCATGTACTGTTCTTTTTTTCAGCCAAAGCTATCGACGAGTACGCAATTTTGAGAACGAAGGCAGCAGAATCTGCTGATGTGGACCCTAGGCTAGAAGCAATAGTTGAGAGAATGCTTGATAAGTATGTTTTTTTTCGTTGATCTAAGTTGATGGGTTATTACTTTTGTCTTATTCTTGTATCTGCATCTTTAAGGCGTATAACTGATGGAAAATATCAACAAGCAATAGGAATGTCAATTGAATGCAAAAGGTTGGATAAACTTAATGAAGCAATTACAAACAGTGATAATGTTCATGCAACTTTGGCATATTGCATGAATGTATCTCATGGTTTTGTCAACAGGAGAGTATATCGTCATGAGGTAATTTGAATAATATTTCGTTAGTCAGCCAATTCGATTTTTCGTATTATTTTCCCTAAAAAAAGCACCATAAGTATCTGCAAACTGTTATGGTTGACCCTAAAAGTCAAGTCATTTATTTTTCAGGATGAATATATCTAGATCCAAACACTTGAAGAGGTGTATAAGTGGTTTGATGGATGGATAGAATGTTTACCTACTGAGCTGGCATTGGATGGCCATATACAGGCTCGGTTACACGTGGGTTTCGTCATGATTCAGCATGTGGCGAAAGGGTTTGAAGTGGTTCAGCCTTCTAGAGAGGATATTAGGTTATCATTGGTCCATATAGAGGTAGCCTATATGTGAATGAAGTTTTGTTTGTATGATCATATGGTTATATGGAGAAGAGGCTTTGCATAAACCATGTTCACAAGCCAAATTCCATACTCTTCAATGATGGAACCAAAGAGAGAGTGATAAAAATTTAACACATGATTTTTCACTGAGATTATCTTTTTTGTGTGAATAGATTCAATATTTGGTTTTTGTCATGTTTAGTTTTGTAACTTTTGTAGCATTCAAAGTATGGTGATTGCATGATTAGGCCCCGCTCCACTTTCGTTGATAACATGTGATTCTCATTCCACATTCAAAATTTGAATTGATTCTTGAGCTCAAAATGGTTCAAGTTAGTGGTACGGCGTTGGTATTTGACTTGAAAAACTTGAAGACAAGTAATGTGATAAGTTTAGACAAGTAGTCATGGTAGGAATGTTATTTACTAACAAGTTTATTTCAAAAGCTGTTTTATCCTTTGTATCTTCTAGGAAGTAAATGTAATATTGGTATGGTTTGCTGTGTTATGGTGTTTTATTCTGCCAAAGCAGTTTTAAATATGTATTTAGATATTATCAAATAGAGTCAAAGCCACAACTGGAGGAGCATGGTTTGGTTTAGGCCAGTTGGTGCGGTCTTTAAAGTGATATTGTATTCTCAAACTGGCTAACGGATCGCTTTGGATTCAGACTCGTTAGTGTTGCTGTTAGTGTTGCTGGGACTTTTGTATTACTGCAACTACTTATTTAAATCCTTGTAAATTGTAATGAACATATAACTAATTACATAACTCAACTCTTTCAAACAATTAAACAAAATAAAGCATAGTGAAAGTAAAGCGAACAGGAAAACCAACAATACATGTCAACATAAGAGTTCATGTTGAGTTGTTGACCTTTCAAATCTCTTTGTTTCTTTGTGCCTTTATTTCATTATAATCAATTAAACTTAGAATCTTTCAAATCTTACCCGTTCAGTACGTACAAAGCTAATGAATTAAGGACGTACGCTATGGTCAAAAAAGAAAGGATCAAAGTAATGAAATAAAAGAAAGGATAAGTGATATATACTCTTCATTGTTATTTTTTATATATTTTCTTACTTTTTCCACATTGTTTTTTTCTTTCTTTTATGTCTCCTCATGTTGCGTTCGTTTACAAAAATATATGGTTTCAATTTCCATAAATTTGCGATATATGTAAATTAATTTGTTTTGATATATTTTTGTAAATAAATAACACATATTAGGCCTCACATGTAAAGTTGTTTTCCTAAGAAGTTAACTAGCTTACGCCTATTAACTTATATATTTTTATTTCTATATGAATTATGATATCATATTATAACTTTATATCAGTTTATAAAAGATTTGGCAGCAAAGATTTGGTGGTGCTAATGATGATTGGATTTTATGGAGTTGGTTTGTAATTTGCTTATTTGGTTGCTAACCAATTACGCAAATGAGCTTTAAAATTTCACTATATCATATTTGTAAACTCTAATTAATTCAACAAAGTCATTGTAGTATATATATTTGTAAGTATTCCCGTCTGCAACCATGAAAGGTCATGTTTTCAAACTTTAGATTGCCTTGTTAATCTACTTTACACTTTAAACAATAATGATAATTTGTAAGCTAGCCTGGCTGGTGGGATCAAATGGGTTTTGATCATAATCTAATGATTTCTTACATAAGCAATCCAAGAAAATAAAGTTTTTGCAGACGAATATTTGCTCTTTCAATATCTATTTCAATTATCTCGTTAGTTCATAATTTAGGGTTTAGGTAGCCAAAGTTCATGCAGAACATTAAGTCAGACTACTGTGTATGTTCATAATATTAGAATTTGGCCAAAGCCAAAGCGAGAACATTAAGACACTATTAATTAGGTATGTTCATAAATATTTGAATTTTGATCAAAGCCAACGTGAAGCTAAAATTCAAGTAGAACCTAACTTTAAATTGTTCTTAATATCTCCTAACAAGTTTTTCTAGGTATCATTCCATAATTTCGAAGTTGATTACGTGTTACTTTGGAATCAAATATTCCTTGTCTTCTAAAAAGATCCTTTATTTCGTTGTTAAGAAAAAAAAGATAGTCTACTATACTGAAGAATAAATCTTAACTTATTGAAGTAATTAACTGTCATACCCTCAAAATCCACTAACGGAGTTTTACCGTCAGAGGGTGTGAACTAACAGGATCGGAATCATTAGTTATAATCAAACCATAAAAACGTTTAAATGAAATTAAGTGCGGAAGCGTAAAAACCAAAAGGCAAAAGTTGCGTCATGCAGGACGACTTAAAACTCAAGTAATAATAGTTAAAAACATGTTTGCATATCAGAATGTTTAAAAACCATGCATGATCCTATACCGCGCGCCCGCCTCGGCTACCTGAGAATAACATACTAAAAGTGTCAACACGGGGTTGGTGAGTTCACAAATTTATATAAAATAAAGCGTTTAGCATTTGCGTTCAGCGTCTTGTGTTCAGCGTTTTGCGTTCAGTGTTTTGCGTTACCAGATAGTGTTATGTCAATTATATATCTATAGGTAGCTAGCCTATAAAACAAGTATTACTAAGTGTTCGACACCGAAGCTGACTGTTTATCATTTGCCTTGCCACCGGTCTATCCCGACCATGGTATGTGTTTAGCCAAGATTACACCCACTCGACCTCCAGTCGAGTTTAGCGTTGGGTGGGGTTTGTCAAACCCAGTAGTACTACTCAACAATGACTCGCTATTATCCAATATTAAACGGTTCGATGTGAATGAAGGACTTTAGTTATTGCGTTTGCCACTTAGTCTTTACAAGTGATATATAATCTATATTAACAAAATCTTAAATGCGTTTTCGGATTATGTTATCTCCCCCAAGTGAAAAGCGTTTGAAAACAGTTTAAAAGGGGTAAGTGAACTCACTGTTTGCGAAGAATTCCCAAAATAAATCACCAAGTGATGCGCGTCACAGAAAACTCTCTCTAGCGTTCTAAAACAATAAGGAGGTTTTCTAAGTATCGGAACTAATATCGAGTCTCTAGACTCGGCACATAATTCCTATGCACACAACATGTTTCGTGTTTCGTTTGTGAATCGTGTGTGACTTTAACAAGTGTATTTGTGATACGTTACATGTGTGAGCAATTATTTACGTGTCGTGTATTCATAATGTACATCACTAGCAATTACTTCCCGTAAGGGCAATTTGGTCAACACATAACAATTAACTAGAAATTATTCCCCGCAAGGGTATTTTGGTCAAAATACGACAATTAGTTAGCAATTATCCCCCGCAAGGGCAATTTGGTCAAAACATGATAATAAATTAGCAATCACCATGTTTCATGCAACTTTCACAAAATTCAGCAACTAGTTTCTTAACGACAGAATTCTACTTGAAAAACTAGTCTATCCCACCGATCATAGCATCACAATAAATTTACCAAAAATCATCACTAAAGCATGCATGTGTTAGGTTTCCAGAACATATTTTATTTTATTTTTATTCCACATAGATTTCTTATAATGATCAAAACACTACAGCAAGCTCATAACAGTCAAATTCATGCACAACAGAATGTTACTTGAAATTCCCGTTAAATGAAAAATCCAACAAATGCAAGACCACTTGGGTTAGGTTCCTAACTCAATAAGTCAACTTCCAGAAGTGGAACCAACCCAATTGGTCTCGTAGTTCATGAGATATAACATTTACAAAACAACCTAACAGCAGGTCTAACAACTCAGCTTTGCACAACGTTTTTGTAAAATCATAAAGGTTAACTTTTACACGTCTAAAAATTGCAAATTTATATTCTTTAGAAACTAGACTCAACCTAGTTTACTGTAGTATTCATAATCTCAACCAATTTTCACATTTACACCCCGATACAGTCAATTGAACATCAACAACACAATCTATCCAGAAACTGTTTGCAACAAAACTCAACATATTAACCATCTATAGACCACAATTCATTCATATAACATTCTAGACACCATAACCACTATCCATGCATATCAATTACACCATACATGCATGGTTAGGGTTTTATTTAATCTCAAAATCAAAGACACAACAGTTAACATGTAACAATATCAATTCTAGTTATCAAATCATCATTAATACATCATCAAATCAAACAAAGATCATATGAACACAATATATGAAATTTCCAGATTTTAGGGTTTATAATTAACCCATTCAAACTCAAAATTAGGAATTTAAAATACATAGGATAGTTGTTTATACCTTCCTAGCACCTTAATCTTCGATTAAACTTGAAAGATCTTGTGTATATGTGTGTGTGTGATTGACGGCAGCCAAGAACAAGGGGGGAGGGGGGCTGGCCGATTGGTTTTGAGAGAGAAAGAGAGGCTAGGGTTTTAGCTTAATATTATTTAATAACAATCATGTTACATCTAGGTCCCTCCACTTTCAAATGTTACTTTTCTAGCTTAATTAACTAGTTCTAGCACATTGAGTTAACGTTTATAACAATGTTATCACATAACACATAAGTCTAACACATAATTATCACATAATTATTGTTTTGGCGTTTTTCGTTTATTCACCAATCGTTTGCGTCAACTCGTTTGCGTTTCGGTGCAAATCCCGAAAGACTACACATGTAGTAAGTGTCAACCGTCATTTAAACCCTAGTTTAAATGTAATGAGGTGTGCGTTATAGATTCAGTGATCTTTAAGTTTGAATTGACGGAGTTGAGTTAACGGAGTTAACCTGAAATTGACGATTGTCACATTAACCTTGGTTTGTGATAATTTTAAAAATACATGCCCAATCCCGTCGCTGCTTCAACTCTCGCATAAAGTTCTTGCTTCGCCAATTCAAAAGTCAGAGAAGGTATTTTACTAATGAATTGATAGTTAACTTGGGCAAAGGTAATAAAGTCAATATGGTCAAAGCTACAACTAGGTCATCAGATTCAACATTCACAAATTACTCTAAATAAAAAAATCTTGAAACTTTGATATCTTTTTTGACTTAGTTTACACGCCATCTCTGGGTTCAATTTGATTGTGTAGCCCCTGACATTCTGCAGTTCTAAGACGAATTAAACAACTTCTAGCCATAAAGAACCTAAACAACATGGCTCTTCGTTTAATTTTTCACTGTTAGCAGTCTATTTTCAAGGCGTTAAAAATTCTTAAATGGGATTTTGAACTTGGAGTGGGCAGTCCTACCACCGGGCATGTTATTTGCAGCAACACCTGATGATGCTGTTGCAAGTGCAATGAGGCTATGACTATGAACAGTAGCTAGCAACGCCTTGTACAAGAATGTTTTCCCCGTACCCGGGGCTGTCTATAAAGAATACACCTGGTATTTTGTTGTCAACGTGATGCATTATTTCTTCGTAGACCTCCTTTTGGTTGGAGTTAAGCGACCCTATTGCTTGTAAGTGTGTGGGGTCAACCACGATGTCCAACTCTTTCCGTGTTTCACGATGTGTTATGCCAAGCACATTATTATTATTATTATTATTATTATTATTATTATTATTCTTATTATTATTGTTGTTGTTGTTGTTGTTGTTAATATTAAAAAGAGAATGACCAAAATGTCCTTGCTATCAGCTGGTCAACTGAAGGTCAACTCACGGCCGAAGTTAAACTGAGCCCACCTGAAAAGTCTTGTGGCATGGAACACGCAAATTAAGAATGAGATCTGTAGAGTTCTCCCGCCCATCCAGCACAGGGGCATAACTACACACCACGCCAAACACTACAAACCATTACGAAGAGATAACTTGCGCGAACCCGCAGCAACGCGCGAGCACTTTTGCTAGTATCTTATAATAGGTATTCACTTATGAGTACCTTCTATTTACAATTACAACAATTCAAGATCATTAAAAGGATAGCTGAAAAACTTATCTGGGTATCAAATTAACCACTTAAGAACACCTTCTAATAATTATAATCATGAAAATAACCATTGGAAGATTAAAAGTTGCACCTGAAAGATTGAAGTGAGACCTAGGGCTTCTTAAAACCCAACTCAAATTTAGGTCAAACACGAAGAGGCGACACCAGATTGTCGCCTAAATCAGTGACGGCAACAGCCAACAACAAAAGACAATGATTATTGTTGTCCCGGCACCACAATCATTGTCTTTTCCACCGCTTCAACCATCACCATCACCCCCACCCATCGCCCCATGCTCCTTCGCTGCCACATCTCCGGCCCTCGACTCGTCTATTAACACATTCATAAGAAATTGAGTCAAAACCCCAATCACTTCAAGTAAAAAAAAGACCCTAATTTTATAGAATAATTTTGAAATCACGGTATGATTGAAGCGCAAGATGCAAATACCTTGATTGAAGCGCATATGCGAAGCAAAAGTCGAAATCGGAGCCAAAGTTAGCGTTAAACGGAACCTGATCTCCTAGGTTTCTGAGTAGAAACCTGTGACTTGCGGCAATAGCGGCGTCGACGGACGGCGTCTAAGGTGGTGACATCTCTCAAGTGGGTCTGCTATGCTTTATTGGTGATTTGAGATTAGACAACAACAGAGAGGGATGCCATGAAAGATGAGAGAGAAATACTTGACGGTGAAAACAAACAAATCTTGAAGCAATCAGCTAAAACCAAGAAGGAGATAAGAAAGATGACGTCATTAGCATACATACATTAGAAGCACGGGGTACAATCCTTATAGCACCAAGTCTCCCGTATATGCAAATGTATATATATATAAATATAAACATGATCAAATACATTTTATTCTTAACATGAAAACAATGAGAACCAAGTTGCTGTTATTATTAGGTTTATTTTTATAAATGTTTGTTGTTATTTTTTGGTATTTGCTAATTTTTAATTATGAGACAGTATAAGTATTTGCTTATTTATATTTTGTTGTTATTATTAGATTTTTTCTTTTGCTGATATAAGTATTTGCTGTTATTATTTTGTTCTTGATTTTGATTCTTTTGTTGTTATTTTTAGGTTTTTTTTGTTATTATAAATAATTGTTTATGTAGATTGGTATTGTAGTCGGTATTGTTTCATACGTTCTTATTTTCTTATAAATTAGTATTATTTCCTACGCTTTCATGTTAAGACAAAAATACACATGAACCTTCCCCTATAAATACCCAATTAAATTTCAATTTAATAACCAATTGAAATGATAAAACATTTTAAAAAACTGATATAATTTGGCCTATAGTTATTATTAGGAATAAATCATCACCGTAATTAGTAAAACTAATTACGGTGATGATATAATTCAAATTTAACATGGTATCAGTGTTACATTCATGACAAAACCACATATACTTTAGTGTTTACGCATTGAATAAACGATTAACTGTTTATTGCGTAACGAACAAACGAATAACCAAACGAGTCTGGTTATGACCCGGATATCCCCGGGGGCCATCTATAAGTGATATACGTATATTATAAGATAACATATTGATATTATGGCCTTAGTACAATAGCAAATTAGTTAAACGAAAAGATACTCGTTTAACTACTCGCTATGACTCTAAACGCAAAAGTTAGTTCCAAACAAGCATTGTATCATCCGTTAAGCCCAAAAAGACTTACAAATCATTTATTTGAGATGTTTTAAGCGATCCATTAAAATATTTTGGATTTTTACAACCAAACAGTATGTTTTTCAAAATTTACAAGAAATTGGCCGAAAAACACTCGTTTTCGCGTTGTTTATAGTACCTGATATATTTTTCTTGCCAAAAACCGAACCCGAAATAAACTTGGACTTGTAATTTCATGTTCGGGCATGCAAAACGACATAAATGGGTGAAAATGGGGCCCAAAGGAGGGCCCTAACTTCCGGCCGACAAAGAGGACCCCCCCCCCCCCTTTATTTTTCCTTCATATTTAAGCTACTACTAAGATATTTTACCTTCTTATCAACTACAAAATTGATCAACAACTTTTGGACATTTTCACACACACAAACCCTCAAGGTAAACTCATCATTTTTTATCATTAGAGCTTAGTTTAAACATGGTTTTTTACCTAAAAATGAAACTTAGATTACCAAAAATAACATCTAGCCATGCACAAATGCTAAAAATTGTCCATAAACATGTTATGATCCTTTACATGGTAGAAATCAGAATCAATAAATTTTTTTGGCCATAAACAAGGATTAAGTGGTTTAAATCGCGTTTTTACAGCTGAAAAGTTCGATTTGAAACCGTAACCATAACCCTATGTTTCAAGGATGGAATTTTGATGATTTATGCTTGGTTCTGTGATATAGGACATGTAGTTACATTACTAGAAGACCAAGAACCCGGACAAGTGAGAAAAGTGGTTGAAACGATCGAAAACCGCAAAGGTATTACCAAAACACTCGTTTAGGGGCTGCTTAGGATTTGATTGTGACGTGATTTTTGTTAGCCTATGAAACTTTGCAGGGTCATCAGGGTCCATATGAATGAGTCCCTATCCAAATTTGGTAATTTTTCTATAATCCAAGAATATTTGGTGAATTTATTACTGTTTGCTAGTGTTTATTTGGGAAAAAAAAAATACTTAAATGGCTTGAAAAATTATGAAATTTTGTGGAGAACTCAGTGAGTTTCATGACCCCTCTCTCTAAACTGTTTTATGAACTTTTGGGGTGAAAAGAATGTTGTTTATACTTGTGTACTTGAAAACATGTGATGATGTGAATTATCTAAGTGCTAACACACAAAAGTCCCCACTAACACAGTGATTAACTTCGAGCCGGTGATTTGTGAATAGTACTATTGGTTTGACATACCCAAACGGAGCCGAAATGGTTTGCTAAGACTTTACCCCGTTTTCACGTGCCTATAATTATATAAACATGCTATGTAGTGTTAGACATAGCTACTTGGGGCATGTTGTTGGCGGAAGGGGGGCCACAGTGGTTGATTGCGCGTGGGAAATGGAGACTCGCAACACGAACAAACAGTCACGGCTTCACTGTAGCTTAGCATAATTACATCACATACATACTTACATGTGTATATGCAAACTATGATTTGTGATTGCGCATAACTAATTTCTTGAAACTCACAAACTATTTGTAGCTGACCTGTTTTTAACATGCTTTTCAGGTGTACCAAAATTGAAAAGAAAATGATGATGTGCTACGTGTTACGGATTATGATCGATGCTGTGCGAATAGACGCAAGGGTATTAGTAAGGAGTGGAACGAACTGATTTTGTTTTGTATCACATAGTTTGTAAACGAAGATAGAACATTGTAATATAATGCAAATTAGTTTGTAATGTTCTTCATAAAAAGGTGGTTGATACCAGAGGTGTCTGTTACATTCCTGTTTTACGTTTCCACATTTGCTAGTCGGGGTGTGACAATCAGCCTAATCACATCCCTTTCTTCTCTCAAACCTAATTCCCCATCACCATTCCTATCTCTTCCTCTTATGGCTTCTTCATCAAAGACTTCTCTTCCTATGGCTATCTTGCTCCACATGCTTACCATGAAGCTTTCATCTTCCATGTACTTGTATCGAAAAAATCAAATCTCTCCATTATTGCTTCTTCAAAACTAGTTTCGTTTTGTGGATGGGTCATATCCACCTCCACCAAAAACATTAGTTATCAATGACAAAGAGACAGAAAACCCGCAATTTACCTCCTGGATTGAAACCGATGGACTAATCCTTCTTCTTATTCAATCTTCTTTATCGAAAGAAGCTATGGCAGAAGTCTTGGGACTTTCTTCCTCTCGGGATATCTGGCAGGCTTTGTAGTCGGCATACAACCATGATTCTATTGAGCGATCTCAGTATCTTAAAGATTCCTTGTGTAATCTAAAGAAGGGAAACCTGCCCGTCTCTAATTATGCTAAAATATTCAAGACCATTTGTAACCAACTTGACGCTATTGGCAAATCGGTGCGTGACATTGATAAAAGCCACTGGTTTCTTTGTGGCTTAGGTCCGACTTTTGAAGCTTTTTCTACCGCCCACCGAGCTATTCAACCAAAGCCTTCTTTCCGTGACTTGTTTTAACAAGCTAAAGGACATGAGCTGTTTGTCTCCTCTCTTTACGGTTCATCTCAGGTTGCTTTTCAAGCTAGTAATTATACCTCATCACAACATTCCGTGGTAAAGGCAAAATAGGGCGGTTCTCTCAATGAAGTGCCCCCCAGGGCACGGTAGAAGGCTGATAAATTGCTAGTTGTGCCTTCGTTAGGGTCATTATGCCACCTTCTGTCTCGACTTGGAAACTTATGCTCAAAAGATCTCTTATTCTGAAACTCACTTTGCTCAAGCTTTTCATGCAAATGGCAAGTTAAATGACACTCTTTCTTGGTGTGTTGACACCGGGACGACGGATCATATAGCGCCTTCTACTGCAAATCTTGACTCCTCAGTGCCTTATCATGGACATGACAAAGTTTCTTTTGGCAACGGTAATATGTAGGTCCCGATGCGGGTGGATCTAACAACGTGTCTTGGATCAACCAAACTCGGTGCTAGTGGAATAACACACCAAGCTACCTTTGGTCTTAGATCTTGAGTGTTTATGTTCGGGTATGGAAGAAGTGAGTGAGAGAAAGAGAGAAAGTGAGTTAGAGAATTGGCAAAAGGATTCTTTTCTCATGGCATGCTCCCTATTTATAGGGAAGCATGCATGAGAAGTAATATTATATCAACATGTGATATGTTGTAAAACACACTTATTTTCCGCACCTTTTATCTATGTTTTTATATGTATTTACCTTATAATAATGTTCATTGACTTGTTTTATATGGGTTTTACATAATAATGTTTATTTTGTAGGCTTTGGGTGAAAGAAAGAAAGAAACCGTACTTTAGAGGAGCTTAAAGGCCTTTTACGCATACGATTTCAAGACCAAACTCAAGGCCCGGCCCGATTACATGTTGGACAAGCCCAAGTTTTATACTAATCATAATATAAAAAAAAACCCCTAAGGACCCCATATATAGTTCCGATCGGCAGCTGGGCAGGAAGAGGAGGAGAGAAAAAAAGCTTGTGTTCGGCTAGGGTTTGAAGGTGTGGCGGCTAGGGAAGAAAGAAGACACAAGAACCAAGCCTCGGGATCGTTCATCATCAATTTCATAGCCAAGGAGCAGCCCGAAAACCATCTTATATCCTTTCTTGTTAAACTTTGTTCATCACTTTCATTGTTCTTGATCAATTGTTGAATTGTTTTGCAATTGCTTTAAGGATTAACTTGTTTATGATTATTGTTGATCATTGAATGCTTGAATTGATTATTGAGATGAGTTATATGATGTTTTTATTGAGTATTTGCTGCTGTCCAAAAAGTACGAGAGGCTAAACTTGTTAGTTCTACCTAGGAATGATGATAATTGTTAGTGTTTGATGAGCTTGTTGGATTGTTTGATTGATAGATGTTAATTGTTATTGTAAAGTTTGATTTAGACATGAAATAGGTTGTGTTTAAGGGCTGGAAATTTTGGGTAATTCATTGCTTAAACCCCTTGTGTCGGTTAATTAGTTTTGTGTTGATTGATCGGTGCATTGTTTGATTCTAGACTTTGTGTTTAGGGTTTGTTTGCGGTAGGTACAACCGTAGGGTTTTGTTGCATGATTATTTGGTTAAAGTACAGCGGTTAGGCACCTTCTTAGAGACCGAGAGGTGATAAGAAGTTAGGGTCGTCTCATTACCTTTGCTTGCTAGAATAAGGATTGCGCGAGAGCGAGTTCGTTTCTTGTCCGGTTAGGTGTTTTGAGCGACTAGTTGATCTATTTGGTTTAAGTTGAATTGTTCCTCTATCCTTGGTTGTGTAGTATTCATTACCATTAGGGTCGAGTGTTGGTGAGACCGAGAGGTGAGTCAACATTAGAACACGTTAACAATTGTTTCCCGGTTTGGTCGTTTTAGTCGATTAAGAGTAGTTAGGGTTTATTGAGTGAGATCGAGAGGTGATCCAGTGAGCCTGAGCGATCCTTAGTCGTGTTATCTTTAGGGACCGGTGTCTTGATATTATCCAATCCATTAGCTTGCCAGTCCTACAGTTTGATGCAGACCTAGGTAGATGTTTTTCTCCATCCGAAGTTAACACAGTCAGTTTTTCCGTTAAGTTTTCTATTTTTGGTAACTTGTGTCAGTCAGTCCAGTTAAACTATTTTATAAAAAGAAAAATCAAAATTAAAATCAATTAAATATTATTCTTAGGTAGGTCTTGTCTAGGGTTAGTTATCGTTAGCGTCTTACGTGTCCACGTGTTCGATACTCGGACTTCCTAGGTCTATACTACTTGCGACCGGTACACTTGCCGATTGTGTGTGGTTTAGGATTTTCGTTTTATTTAAAGCTTAGTTGTGAGGGTTATCCGATGCACATCAACATGCCCAATGGGCTTCTTGGACCTTGGCCCAATAACATACAAAATGACCAATAAGCCCAAATACATAAACAAACCAATACAAAAGACTTAGATATACAAAATGGGACCTAACAATCTCCCTCTAGTCTTTAGTATTGGAACCCGTCGGTGTCGTACACCAAGCATTCGTCCTCGGTCAGTGGAAGTTAAACAAGTCTTCTGACGAACTTGTTGAAATCCTTTAACTATCCGGTTGGTGTTTTGACGACCAAGATCCTCGACGGTCCCCAACGGTGAGTTGTAGAGCTTCAACATGTCCTCCATATGCAAACCCATAAGCTTGTGCTTGTCAAACACACGAATCTCGTGCATGTTTTGGCAGTGGATGACGACCTCACCTGTCTTGTTATCGAATTCCCAACCGATGAAGTCTCGGAGAGTGTTAGGAATATAGGGCTCACCATGATAAATGATGTGACAGTCCTTTGGTGCCCTAAACCTCCACATTGTGCGCGGCTCTCTGGTGGCTGGGTCGATCTCCCTTGGGTTCTTGAACGTACGACCCTTATTCAGCTCAAAATCCTTGTAACCCACCTTTGACTGATGATGCAGATGAGTGGTGACAAAACCTTCCAATGAATCATCATATTTTCCTCGGCCCAGAGCTTTGCGAAGATAATTGATGTCAAGCTCTGGCAACGACTTCAGCTCGTGATGGGTGAGATATATGAGATCTCCGCTGTATCTTCTGATGGCCCAACAACTGTTCTCCTTGTTGTACTTTGCATACACGATCAGCGAGTCATCGTGATAAGGATAGTTGAGGGAGCGGGTGCTGGCATGATTTGATACAATGTGAGTCTTCCTTTTCTTCTTCTATGTTGCCTGTGACAAGTCGGCGGTTGGGTCAATGACTGGATCACTTGCAGGAGCCTCTGAAGCTTGAACTTGAACTGGCGGTGTGTCTGGATTGGGCGAGTAGTTGATGCAGTCGTCATCTTCAACTGCCTTCTCCGCTTGATGAGTTTGTGCTAGTTCTATAGTTTTCCCAGCTTCTATGAATGCATCCATTATACCTGCAATATTACCTGCAGGAAACAACTCGTTATACATGCTATCAATCTGTGAGTCGTGTTCCCTGACTTGTCCAGCAGTGTCTTGAAATTGTTCCTGAGTATGTGGAGGTGATTAAGTGTTAACTTCACCTCTACGTCCTGCTGCACCTGCCCCACTGTCTCCGCCATCACCACCATCATTATTATCATCATCATCAAAACTATCATGGACATTATCATCCATGTCATCATCCTCGTCTTTTTCATCATCACTTTCATCGTCACTGTCATCTTCATCATCACTGTCACCACCTTCATCATCTCCACCAGCTTGGGGTTGAGGTTGTTTAATTCGAGACATCCCCAAACTGGTACCTACAAAGCTTCCAGCCTGGCCGATCTGTGGTATAACCCGACCCACAGTCGCCTCTTCTTCTGATCCACCAACCTGTTCAGCTCGCATGGCCACACTCTGACCTGCGGTAGGTTGGGATCCACCAATTTGTGCCACAGAAGCAGATTTCCTCCAAGTACCAAAGACTGAATCAATACGGGCCTCGAGCGTAGGCAAAATCATCATCACTCATACCAATAAGCTCAGAGGCCGCCTTGTACTTCTCATTCATCTCTTCATTCAGCTTTGATTGGCGTTCATTAAGTC
Organism: Bidens hawaiensis; assembly: GCF_021521415.1. Classification (NCBI taxonomy): domain Eukaryota; kingdom Viridiplantae; phylum Streptophyta; class Magnoliopsida; order Asterales; family Asteraceae; genus Bidens; species Bidens hawaiensis. The sequence goes on along the minus strand of NW_027495537.1, from coordinate 185,469 downwards.
GATTCTGCTATGCTATCTTTGCTTGAATTGTCGCCATCTCGGTTCTCAGCGGCGTGTTCTCAGCAATGAGGGTACCGAGAGAGGCAGATGAAGTCAATTGTCCTTCAAGCATGGCTACCCTTGAGTTTGTAGCTTCTTTCTCAACATCCCATTTAATTGAGGCATCCTCAATCATCTTCTTCAATCGCTCTTCAAGAACATCAGTAGTTGGTAAGTTATTTTCAAGTGTTTCAACCCGATCAGACACTTTCTTGTACTCAGCTCATTGATTGGCATTGTTCAGACTTTCTTTTGTTTAGCAGTTCTTGTTGATTTTGAATACGACCTTGGAGAGTGTTGATCAATGACTTTTGACTTTCTATGAGGCCTTTGTGCAGGTCCCTCGATTCATCCAAGGTCACAACGCGTGCCACCAACTTGGCATTTGTAATCGCGTCCTCACGCTCCTTCTTCTTTTGATTCTTGATGTACTCGAGCAACACCAATTCCCGTTCAGTCCTCTTAGCGTTTAATTTCTCCAGGGTAATGATCCTATCAAGGATAGGATCAGCGTACACAGGAGGTGTCAATGACTTTCCTTTGGCGATTGGCTTGGGTGAAAGGATAGTGGTTGGTGGTGTGTCGGATAGAATAGGTGGTGAGGTTTTTTGGAAAGGAAGGGTAATAGATTGGGTAAGGATTGGTGAAGTTGTAGAGGTGGGTGGTGTTGAGAATAGTGGTGTGTAGGGTCTGGGTTCTAGGTTTGATGGTGTTTGTTACGTGGGTGGTGAGGAGATAAAATTTTGTGTCCATAAGCTTGTGGTTTGGTTTGGTGAGCTGAATATGGAAGATGTGAATATGGAAGTAGTTGCGGGTTCAGTGGTTGATCGTTTGGGTGGTGTTGTGATTTGGGATTGTTCTGGTTGGGTAGGTGGTGTGGATGTTGAGGGTTCGGTTTGGGTTGGTTGTTCGGGTGGAGTGGTTGGTTGTGGTTGTGATTTAGGTGGGGATTCTGGTATTTTTGGTAAGAAGGTGGATATGGGTTGGTCTTGTTGGGTGGGCGAGGGTTCAGGTGATTCATTAGGTGAGTCGTGTAGCATGGTCTTGGTTGGTTTGGCTTTGGCTTTCTTTCTAGACTTAGGTTTCTTGTAAACAGGTTCCTAATCTTAGCCACATCTAGGTCTCTAAGGGTTTGGGCTAAGGTTCTGGGAGATACTACAGGAGGGTCAGAGGAAGGTTTACCTTTAAAAGAAAGCTTGACCACGAGCTTGGAAGACTTATGGGAGTCCGCCAGCCTCTTTATACGCTTCAAGGGCTATTGTTCTTCTTCCTCTTCTTCAGCAGCAGCCTTTTCTTTTCCCGAAGAGCCACCAACAGAAGGCTTGTCAGTAGTCTTCCGCTTCAGATCGTGCTTTGCTTTGGTTCTATCTTCAGGTGCCTCAGATGTGTCAGCCTGTTCAGCCTCAACTTCTGGCTCAAAAGATACAACTTCTCCACTTTCTACTTCAGCCTCATCCTCAGCAGGCTCTGTCTCCTCAAACAACCCAAATTTCGGTCCAAGTCTTGGTTCTTGATACTGGTGACCTTTCCCTTTTGTGCTCAATAAAATCCCAAATATAGACTTCTTGATCTCATTGACATGATATGGCTCGAGAAGAGACTTCTTGTCCTTGCCTTTCTTGTGAGCTGGCCTCGGTGCCTCGGGAATCATATCGTCAAGAAACAACTGCACGAACTTTGGATACATGAGCCAAGTTGACTCATACTTTGCATTGGCCAACATGCATAGAAACAACCTCCTGGAATAGTTAAACTCTTCCCGTCGTGTTAGTGCAAACATAATCCGCACCCAATTAACCCGCATGCTATCAAAACCGCCACGTAAATCAGATAAGCAGTGAATCACTATGTGGAACAGAAATCTCCAATACGGTGGCAAGTGCTTCTTTTCCAGGCTCTTCCATTCAGTGTCATAACCCATAGCTGTCACAAACTCACTCAGCTTGGCCTTGTCACCCTTCTCATATGCATAATCAGGCTCATCTTTTATCTCCAATGCACGTCTAATATCCCCCTCTATAATAGTCAACTCCTGCCTAACGACTTTGGTAGTAAATGAAAGTGAGTCCTCTGCTGGTTTTGCAAATGCCCAGAACTCTATGATCCACTTAGAGTAAATGTCCGCGTTTGTAGTGATGGCATAATCAAAGGGTGACTGCTTTAGCCCCTTGATCATTGAAGTGAAGACCTTGTCCTTCTTATCTTTCGGCTCCTTGAGAGCACAATATAAATTATGAGCCTGAAATCAATCAACGAGATCATGAGAATCATCGTTAAACAAAATTAAGCAAGATAAGTTATGTACAAATCTTTAAGTATATACAAGGAATTTAACTTAATTAATTACATTTAGTTAATTAATTATAAACATTTTAGTTTTCATAAGTTAAAAGTAGGTTTTAGTCTATAGAGAAGTTAACAAATCCATTATATACTGTCTTTGTATGTCCAAAACAGTGCAAGGGTAAAACAGTCCAAAATGTCCAAACAGTCCAGTAGCTAATCAATCCAAAACTCTGAAAATTTCCTAAGTATGGGAATTTCGCATGGCCTGATTTCTCTTCGCATGGGGTCATGCGAAGCGAAACAGATAATCCATTCGCTTCGCATGAGGCCAAGCGAAGTGAAACAGGGATCCATTTCTCTTCGCATGAGGCAAAGCGAAGCGAAACAAGAATCTATTTTGCTTCGCGCGATAATGCGAAGCGAAACAGAATTATGTTTCGCTTCGCATGTTTGTGCGAAGCGAAATTCCATCTTATGCGAAAAACTTGACTTATCCCTTTTTTGTTCCTTTTTCCTTTCCACTTGTTCGCCTAGACCCGAATAGGCTTTCTGGAGATTTTGGGACAAAACCCATTTGGTTTACATGGTCAATCGGACCTTGAAAACTTCATACAAAACCTAGATCTACAAACTTTGCAAAACAAACCTAGAACTAAAAATTAATGATGATATTCATGATCTACAGTCTAAACGACAGTTTGTATGATGCGGCAACAACAAAAATTTCAAGATTAAACCACCAGATCTAGCCGAAGGTTCAAATGACCCGTCGTCTAGATCTGTTAGAACCCACAAACGAAGAACAGATGATTGATGGTGTTTGTGATGTTATACCGGAGGTGTTGGATCCATATTCATGATTAAAGATGATTATGAGGGCCGGATCTTGAAGATTTGAGTGAAAAAGTTTAGGGTTGGAGAGGATAAGGAAGAGAGAGAAAGTGAGGGAGTAAAATGAAAGGTTTGTGGTGAATAGTGAAAGATATTTTTGGTGACCAGTATATATAGGGTCAGCCTATCTGTAAGGCCCCGAACCCCGGGAGCCCCACAGTTGGTATTCATTCAAAACACTCGTAAAAATAATTAAACTTAAAAACAATTCTTTTCATTAAAATAAACATCACAAAGTATAATTCGGTGGAAAACGTAAATAAGTAAATGAGTTCCCAAAACTCGGGAATTTTGCCCAAAATCAACATAATTATCTTTAAATAAAAACTTTTAAAAATAAATGTTTAATAATAAAATCTTCAATTCCCGTATAAACTTCACCGTCCAAGTAGCTTCGTGCACGTCCAAGCGATAAGGCATCCTTTTCCTAACCTGAAACTCACACTAACATGCACACAAAGTCAGGTTAAGCTGAGTGAGTTCAAGTTTTAAATAAGTAACAAAAGTCTTAATAATCATTCCAACGGTTTTAAAACGGTAAACGGAAATACATCGGTTAGGTCATCACAATCAATAAATAGTCATTCTTACGTATGAGCATCTCTATACGTGAATTCCTATATATATCAATATATATATATATATATATATATATATATATATATATATATATATATATATATATATATATATATATATATATAACATTCAATAATAACATTCAAGGCCGAGAAAACGTACAACCCAAACACGTAACATTCGGCGCATGCAAACACAAAGTAGGCATATGCAACATTCAGTAGTCGAGACGACTACAGCATTCGCCAAATTTTGGCCATTCTAATATATATATATATACATACACACATTCTATAACATTCCAAGGCCTACCAATACTAGCAAGCCCATGCAAAATCGTTTAAAACATTTCATCAAGTGAGAAAACACTTAGGCGTGCATGCTAGCCCAAAACTTAAAAAGAGTTAAACGGGGCATCGAGAACTCACCTGAAATCAATCGAACACCTGCAACGAGCTAGGAAATCCCTTAGTGCACAATCACAAGCTAGGGCCTGTAAATTATACACAACGCGTTACTAAACTAGACCGTAAGAACACTCTTGCCTAATGGGCCGTTCAAGCCCAACACTTTGGCCCAAGGCCCAACAACTTGGCCCAAGGCCCAACAACTTTACCTCAGCCCCTAAGACCTTTCAAATAAGCAAATCCACCCTACGATTATGGTCGGGGCTAACCATGATGCACAACTCGCCCGTTGGTAATCAAATCGAGTCGAATACGCGCGTAATAAACCTTAAAACCAGTTGTTAAACGAATCAGCCCCAAATGGACCAATTTCCCATTTTAATCTTTTCATTCATCATAATTATGTCACCCGAGTTGATAGGGTTGACGGTTCCTTTTTACAACTCTCAATTTAACATTTAAACGAAAATTCGCGCACCGCCGACTCGATTGACCAAGCACCAACCAAAACAGCCCCGAGCATCAAAAAAAATAATTTTCCCACAGCCCTTAGACTCCCCTAGGGCCATGCAAACTGATTCGGTTGGTCATCCAACCGATTAACGCATCAACTCAACAATTCTAGACAACCGAACATAACAATCAAACTACAACTAGTTGGTCAACTTAACGAACACCTAAGAACATGATCTTTGAGTATGATATACGGGACATACCTAGGAAGATTGTGGTGCAAAAACTCACTTCAAACAACCCCTACAAGAACACAATTGAACATCCACCGGTTAAAACGAACTTATCGATCAATAACGAGTAAAACGTGTAGATATTAGCATGCGAAGATGCATTTAAATACATAGGATAACCTTTGAAATAAATTATTAAATTTTTACCAGACTTTAATAAATGTCTTAGGTTTATAAAAATATTTTTATTATATTTTTCTATTGGACACAAATATTATAAAAATTCCTCCAACACAGCAAGGTACGTGCAGCTATTTCAGTGCGCAACAAAATGGTTTTATTTTTATAATATTCATTACTGAATCAAATTAAACGATTCCAATTGGGTTTGGTTTCTACCTCAAAATAATAACTTCCAGAAGTGGAACCAACCAATTTGGACCTTTCGAAAAAAGGTTATGACGTCGGAAAGACAGACCAGAATCCGTCATCCCGCATCAGCTTTGACACTCGATTTTATAAATTCATAAAAACCATTCAAATATCGTCCAAAAATTACGTATTATACCTTTCTGGAAACTAGACTCAAAGTAGAACATCATGGAATCAAGAATCGATCAAAACCAATGGATTACCATCGCGTTACAGACCCTACAATAAACGTATACGAATCTGTCAGCAAACTGTTATCATCAAAACTCAACCTTAACGACCAATAAGCGCGTTAATATGATCAATTAAGGTGTAAAAGTCATGGGGAATCATAAAACCAACCTGGAATTGGAGTTTTCATGGATGAAACTTGGCTGGGCAGAAGAAAAACTAGCAGGGGGGGTCTTAGCTGCGATCGGCCGCTAGGAATGAAGTTAGGGTTAGGGTAATTGTTTTATGATATAAAATAACAAGTTACATCCAAGTCCCTCCAAATTGAAACATAAGGCATTATGGAAGAAAAGTTAAATGGCTTAACTTACCGAGATGACGTAAAGGCTTCCGAGAAACGCCGAATAAATCCCGGGAATTATACATACTCTTCAAGCTTTAATTCTTGAAACCGGAATTAACGGGCGTTACACTATCTCGCGATAAGGTCAAAACATCGCGGGTATTCACCGAAAATACACTTCCAGTCCTCGGTCATTAAAAATATTTGCACATTCAAACCTGAAAAACATTTACCCACCGAATCCAAGCACTTGGTTAGTTTTCTTAATTTTCTTTTATCGGTCCGTAACTGTTAACGTTTGCAAAAACGATCTCTTTGACAAAACAAACTAAAACCAAAATAAAAGTAAATTGCAACTTAAATAAAATAAAGATAAAGTAATACAAAATTAAAATAATAAAGATAAAAATAGAATTAAAAATAAATAAAAGTAAAAATAAAAATAAAATTAAAAATAAAAATAAAAAATAAAATATTAAAGTAACAAAGTAAATAATATTTTAGTAAATAAAAACAAAACAAAATAGAATAAAAACAAAATTTAAAACATATTTAAAAATAAGGTTAATATTGAATTAATTTAAATAATTATTTACATAATCTTTTCTTTGATTAATTTACAAAGAACGATCTCGACATGGAATTATATTGATTTGCAAAGCCCTAGATCGCGTTTCTATTTTGATATTATTTTGACACAAGTTCATCATCGATTGTATATATTGTCAATCTGTTTAACTTGTCAATCTGTTTAACTTGACAAATGTAATTGATGTTAACGTGATTCATTTAAGGTTCAATTAGGCACGACACTTATGTGGTTCCCGCTTAATCAGACATGTTATTGATTCCATCATATCTCGGGCCTAGTTTGTGTTGACATATCAACCTCAACTTGACTTAAACCTTTCTTAGTTGATCGTAGTACTCTTATTAACACACTTGACACTTTGTGCTTTGCACACTTGATACTTTGTACTTTGTACAATTTACTCGATCTAGAAAAATTAAAATAAAGCAGAAGTTCAGGGCCTTAACAATCGGGTCGGATAATACCATATTATCACGCAGAGAAAGTCCAAGGCTTGAACAAAATAAATTAAGAAATAAAGAAGAAGTTAAAATTGACTCTTTTTCTTGATTTTTCTTTTTCTTTTCCAACTCTTTTGTCATTCTTTTTCTTGCTTTTCTTTGAAGCTTTTCTTGACTCAATGAAAATTAAAAATGGACACATATTTCATAAGACAATTGAGATCAGGTAAAGAGAGGCTTGGGTATGACATGTGTAATTACATTTCTTCCTTCATTGATATGACTAAAAGGAATCATGCAACAGCTTCATAAACGTATAGCCACTAGCATCGGCAAGTATTTAAGTTTATATCACCTAACACTTACTTGTTTGTCAAGTCTATCCACACATCTATGAATGACCTTGTAGACTTTTGATCTACTCTTTTCATGCGCTAGGATCATTACATACCAATGTACTATCATTTTCCATAAGGTCGGATCAAAATTCTTAATTAAAAATTTTAAATATTCGACTCCCTCTAAACAAGAGCTCCCTCTAAACGGGATAACTCTTTTTGAATTTTCTTAAATATTTCTTAAATAGGAGTAAAGATGAAATTAATATTATATATAAAAATAAAATCTTTTTGTTAAGTCAAGTGACTCGATTTTAAATATCCGACTCCCTCTAAAAGGGATAACTCTTTTTGAATTTTCTTAAATATTTCTTAAGTAGGAGTAAAGATGAAATTAATATTATATATAAAAATAAAATCTTTTTGTTGAGTTAAAGTTAACTCATTTTCTCCCTCTAAAATTGTGACATATTTTAAAAATATTTACAATTTTAAAATAAAATATAAAATTTACTGAATAGAAATCATTCCCAAAGATTCAACGAGAAATAAAAATTGGGCACGACTAAAAGCTTTTGTAAAGAGATCAGCAAAGTTAAAATCAGTATGGACCCTTTTTATATTGACAAGCTTACGATCAAAACAATCACGAAAAAAGTGTATTCGGATGTCGATGTGCTTTGTCTTTGAGTGCTGGACCTGGTTTTCAACAATCGCAACGACAACCTCATTATCACATTTGATCGTTGTATCATAGAAATTCAAACCGTAATCCAGCAGCTGATGCTGGATTAATGACTTGGGAACAGCAACTGGATGCAGCTATGTACTCGGCTTCTGCTGTGGAGGTGGACACAGTGACTTGCTTCTTGCACTGCCATAAAATCAACCGATCTCCCAGGAATTGACATCCACCCAATGTTGACCTCCTGTCTAAATTGCATCCCCCATAATCACTGTCGGTAAAAGCATGAAGCTCAAGAGGAGACTCTATTGGATACCAGAGTCCCAATCAAGATCTTCCCTTCAAGTATCTGAAAATACTTTTGACAGCTGTCATGTGGGATTCTCTTGGATCTGACTGATATTTGGCATACTGACAAACAGGGAACATGATGTCCGGTCTGCTTGCAGTGAGATACACCAATAAGCCAATCATTGACCTATACATGTGTTGATCGACTGACTTTCTAGATGGATTAGGATCGAGAACAGGTCGCATAGCGATTGGTGTCATAAACGAAACTGAATCCTTGAACCCGAACTTCTAAACAATGTCGTGGACGTACTTCTCCTGATGAATCAAAGTCCCGTCCGTCTTCTGTTCAACTTGTAGGCCCAGGAAGAAAGTCATTTCTCCCAAAGAACTCATCTCAAATCGCTATTGCATGACCTCTGAAAACTCCTTACACAGATTCTCATTCGTGGACCCGAAGATGATGTCATAAACATAAACTTGGACTAGGATCAGATCACCCTTAACATTCTTGACAAAGAGCGTTTGATCGACAATTCCTCTTTTGTATCCATTTTTCACCAAATGATCAGCCAGTGTGGCATACCAGGCACGGGGTGCTTGGTGAAGACCATAAAGTGCCTTGTTAAGTTGGTAGACATGGTCAGGATGATTCGGATCCTCAAAACCTGGAGGTTGGCTGACGTAAATTTCTTCTTTAACTTTCCCGTACAAGAAAGCAGTTTTCACGTCCTTTTGATACACTTTGAAGTTCATGTACGAAGCATAGGCCAAAAAGATACAAATTGCTTCCAATCTGGCCACGGGTGCATAAACCTCATCGTAATCAAGTCCCTCACATTGCCAAAAACCTTGTACAACAAGCCGAGCTTTGTTTCTGATGATAACCCCCTTGTCATCCTTTTTATTACGTAACACCCATTTTGTTCCAGTCGGTCTTTTATGTTCTAGTTTCTTCACTAGCCTCCAAACATTCAGCTTCTTGAACTACAGCAGTTCTTCTTGCATTGCTTCAACCCAAGAGTTTTCCTTCAAAGCAACTTTGTAGTCCTTGGGCTTAACCTGTGAAATAAAACAAGCAAAAAGACATCTATTAATGTTACCGGAAGTGCTCCGTGTTTGAATGCCAGTAAATGGATCTCCAATGATGTTCTCAGTCGAATGTCGTCGATTGATCGGTAACTGAGGAATCTGTTCGACATGCTCGACTTGTGTTGCTTCAAGCTCAATTGATAAGCTCTCCATGGGATGAAAGACAGTAGACACATTGACAGGAGCATTTGGTTGAGGATCACTTGCACCTTCTTGTTGATCAACCAGATGCACCTGAGCAATGGGACCCTCCCATAGGTTGTCATAGAAAGGCACAATGATGGCTGGAACTGAGGTTGAATCGGTGTTGCCAAAAGCTTCATTTTGAACTGGTTTATTCTGCACATAAACCTGATCAGTCTCCACAGTAGATCCATGAATTTTTTTGTTAGAGGGAGGTGTAGGAACAGATTCAACTACACTTGGTTCTGCTGCTGGATTCTCTGCTTGATCAGTCTGTTCGTTCTCCACATTGTCAGCTGACACATACGAATCTGTGTCTGAATCGTCAGTGTGTTCGATAACGGGCATCTCAGTAGTATCTGCGGACGGATGTACTTCATTTACCACGGCCTGTTGATTTTCCACGAAAAGTGCATTAAGTACGTGTGCAGGAGCAGCTACATGAACGTCTTTCAGATCTCTCAAAACAGTATGCATTAAGATTGACTGATCATATTCAGATTGAGCTTGTGCGGTCGCAACAGTGGGAACCGGTGCAACAGCCGGTGCTGTATACATTCCTCGAAATTGCTTGAACAACCCTTCATAATCAAACATCCAATTCAGACCAGTGTGTGCATTAGTAGGATTCAATTCTTGCCAATCGATGTTGAACGATTCCAAAATTACTCCGGTTTTCTTGTTGTAGACGCGATAAGCACTTTTGTCGGCAGAGTAGCCTATAAAGTAGCACTCATCCGCCTTTTCAGCAAACTTGGAAGTTGTTGCAACATTTGTTTGGAGCACAGTGCAGGGGTAACCAAACGTTGTGAAGAAATTGACCCTTGGCTTTGTTCCATAGAAGACTTCTTAAGGAGTCTTATTCTGACTCTTGTTCAGCAACACACAGTTCTAGGTAAAGCAAGCAGCACTGATGGCTTCACCCTAGAACAATAATGGAAGTTTCGAGTATGACTACATTGTTCTTGCAACTTTAACCAATGTACGATTTCGTCTTTCAGCCACCCCATTTTGTTCTGGAGTGTAAGGTGCACTGAACTAACGAAGGATTCCCTTGTGGAAGAACTCATTTACCACTTTGTTGCAGAATTATGTTCCATTGTCGCTTCTGATACACTTGACTCGCTTATCAGATTGATTCTCAACCAATACAATGAACGTTAGTAGAAACTGGATGTCTCATCCTTGTGCCCTAGCAGAAAAGTCCAATTGAAACGCGAGAAATCATTAGTAATAACCCGACAATAGGCTTTTCGATCTATTGCCAATGGTTGAATTGGACCAAAGAGATCCATGTGTAACAGTTGAAGAGTAGAGTTTATGGAATTGACGGTTTTGGGTCTGTGAGGAAGTTTGTGCTGTTTGCATTTTGAACAAGATAAACATTTTTCAACACAATGAATGGATTTAACAGGCAAACCCCTCACATGGTCACCTTTAACCAACTTATTCAAGTTTGTAAAGTTGATGTGACCTAAACGTCGATGCCATAATGATGAGTCGTTCTCCGAGGCCTTGGATATCAAACAAGAAGCAGTACGCATTGAATAATTGATTCTCATGTCTAGAATATATGCATCATTATGCCTCGGAGTACGCGTCAAAATCAACTCATCAAGGACTTTAAAACCTGGTGTGAGAATCTCGTTTTCAGTAAAGGCGGTTGAGAAATGCTTATCACAGATTTGGGACACGCTGAGCAGATTGTTGTTGAGCTGTTCCACAAGATTAACTTCATCAAAGGTCAGAGTACCATTGGAGACCTTGCCTTGTTTTGTTATTTCTCCTCCTACGTCACCAGCAAAAGAGACATGTCCGCCGTCGAATGGTTTCACATCAAATAGCAGGGACTCATCTCCTGTCGTATGTCGGGTGCAACCACTATCTAGGTACCAAATACTATTAACAGGCCTTCCAGGCTGACCCTACACACATGAGCAGCTAGTTAGTAGAGGGGCCCCGAGACCTCGTTGTCTCGGGAAAGTTAAACAGAAAATCACCAAGTTTAATTTTACGATTCTTGAAAATAGAGTATATTGGTGAATCAGAATCTGAAGAGCAATCCCTCGAGGAACATGAATTATAGTTTCCTCGATTTTGAAAAGGTTTTCTAGATTGCCTTCGTTTTGGTTTTGGTTTAACCACAAAATCATCAAGATTTTTTCTTGCTAAAAACCTTTGAAGGATTCTTGGGCTTTTCAGTTTCTGAACCGTTTGCTAACCTTTTTCTTTCTCTTTGGGTTAGCCAAAACGGTTTCTTTGGTTTCTTATCACATTTGGGTTTGAAATATGTCCCACTGGCAGTTGAGTGAGTTTGGTTAGACATTTTCTTAGCTCTGTGATCAACCTTAGGAAATGCCTGATCAAATGCACTGTTTAAGTCTCTTTGTTGCTTGTGCCAGTTCTTGCAATGTCTCACAAGATGAGAAGGATTTCTACAAACAAAGCAACACTTTCTTTGGTTGCATTTATAGACTTCTGACTGATAATAGTGATCATATGAACGTTGATTAACAAAATAATTTGATTGCCTAGGTTTCTGTCGAGAGTAGTAATAGGTACTATCAAATTGATCATAATATTGAGAACTATTGTTGTAATTTATATTTTGAGAAAATGAGGTTCTCTTTGGAGGCACGTATTTACAAGATGTGCTTGGTATTTCATTTTCAGAATTTGATTTCTGATTTCTCAAATTCTCAACATGATGATCAGTTGATGAGCAACTAGGACTATTCTGTCCATCAACCTTGTCTTCAATTATTTCATCAAAAACTGTTTCACACTCAGAATCAGAAGAAGAACATTCATTTTTATTACAAACATTTTCACAACTTTCTTCACATGAACTTTCACAAAATATAACTTTTGATCCTGACATTAAACTTCCTAACATCGATTCACACACTTTATTACAAACTGGGTTGTTAATTGATTTGGTTAGATCCACACAAGACTCAAAACGTGGTTCTAACTCTCCTTTTTTGCTTACAACCCAAGTTAACCTTCTCACAATCACCATTGTTTACATCACCTGCTTCACAAGACACACTGATGTTAGATTTATTAGATGATGGGACTGGAGCAGCAGTATGTCACACCGCAGGAACAAATTTCACTGGTTTTGGTATTCTACCAACCCCATATGACATTTCTTCCTCGGGAAAAGTATTATAGCTAAAATGGGGCTGACTGGTGTAGTTGTCATTAAAAGGTGGAGGTACAGCTGTATAGTCGTACCCAGCCCCGCTTTTAGCTTAGTACTTCTCTGGGCTCCAATAAGATCATCTAACTACTCAGATGATGTTTCAAATCTTTCGACTATCTTTTCTTCTTTCTTTCTATTAGAAGCATCAAGTTTCAAACATTCAATTTCATCTTTTAATTCAGAAACTATGTTTTTAAAGTATATTACTTCTTGTTCAGTCTGAAAAATTTTAGGTCTAAGATTTGCTGCCCTGCTTGCGGTGCGCACATATGATGTATATATGTGTGAACCCTCGGGTGGGCAAAAGTGAAATTGCACTAATTTTGACGTTATTTTACTAATCTCGTGAAAATAACGTTAAAAGTGACGGACGGTTAATCAGGCATCATGTAGTGGCGTTGATAGCTGAAAGATAAGGGTACATACACCGATCAGCCGGTGTCCCGATGATTGAGTGCTATGTGCCTTATGTCTAGGGCTTGATGCAAAACTACTATCGAGCCGGGGGTCTCACCGGAAGCAGCCTCTCTATCCCTATGGGGTAGAGGTAAGGCTGCCTACATCTTACCCTCCTCAGACCCTACCATAGCTTTGCTATTGGTGGGATATACTGAGTACGATGATGATGATGATGATGATGATGATGATGATTTGCTGCATCATCATGATGAGATTCAATCTTTTCAACGTAAATCTTGTCGGCTTTTACATACTCAGTATTCAACTCTCAAAGTTTTGAAATTTCTTTCAAGACTTCATCATGATTATGTCTATAAAAATAAACCAAGTTAATGCACGCTTGAGAGCAAAGATTGTGATGCCCCAAAAACTGTATTTGAAGACGAAGATGCTTCATTGTTGGAAGTGAAAGACATGCACGCTTGATTGACTGAAAGCCATGCACGCTTGAAATTGAATACCCCAATCCACAGTCTGGACCTCTGTTTGAGAGACAAGGGCTCTAGTGTTTGAGCTTGATTTGCCCTTGTGTGGATGACCTCCAATTCTTGGAGCTGAACTGCTTGGCTTGTGCACTTCATGCTTCTTACCAGCAGTCTTGCTGTTTTCTTCATCCGTCACTTCAGTCACACGAATGTCGTTTGCTGGTTTTGGGGGATTTGTGCATTCCCTTAAGAAGTGACCCAACTCACCACAGTTGTGACAACGAAGCTTCTCCTTATCAAAACCAATCCTCTTCCTGTCAGAATCCTTGAAACTGTCTTTCCCATACGTCTTCATGAAGTTTGTAGCTCTGTGTACCGCAATTGCCATTTGATATCCATCTTCTCGAGGTCCTTTTGATTGATGTCTTTTAGATCTCCTATCTCAAACTGTGGTGGCAACAAATTTCCTTGCATTAAATCTTCATGACTTGACATGATTGCATGAACCAGTGAAACATTTGAATCATTCAGCATTGGGAGAGCTTCACAGTAGCTGGAACTTTTGCTTTGCTGAGGCTTTGAAGAAGAGATCCCATGTTCTTTCAATTCTTGTTCAACAGCACTATCAACTGCCTTTTGAAATGAGCTTGAACCGGATAAAGCTGACTGATTCCCAGTTGAAATAAATGATGTTTCTTGTGGAGGCACAGATGAAGAGTACTTTGGAGTGTTCACTGGATACATGTTTTGCTGGGTTTTTCTTATGAAAGCAATAGGCATTGTTGATGCAGTACTCATCCCAGCTTGATTAAGATAACTCAAATGATTGTTCATCCTCATTTGCTCATCCATATCAAATAACTTGATAGTGTATATCAAATCAGTGTTTGGCATAGCATTCAAGTTAGTTGTTCTCTTGATTGTCACATTGTTGGTACTCCAGCTGTATGGCAAAGAATTCATCAACTTCTGGTTGATTTCAGAGTTCGTGATGTTGACACTAGCAGCTCTGATTCTTACCAACAACTTTTCAAACCTTTTTATCAAATCCAACACACCTTCTCCTTGTCGGTAGTTAAACATGTTGAACTCTTCCTTCAACAGGGCCTTCTTGTTTTCCCTAATTTCAGCATTTCCCTCAACTTTCTCAACCAGTGCATCCCATAAACCCTTTGCACTCTTGTGTTCACGAAGTGTCTCCAGTAATTTCATTTGAAAGACAAACAGTTAATGTGAGATATGCTTTCTTGTCTTGTTCAATCAAGGTCTTATCATTTTGATCATAACTTTCAACGGGTTTTACTTGTTTCCCAGTTGCAGTGACAGTCATAGGAACATGAGGACATTCTTCAAAACATCTCATCAACTCAGCGTCAGTCAAAGAAATAAAGTTCATGAACCTCCATTTAAAATCAGCAAAGTTGTCATCTAAGGTCATGTACTTTGGAGGTTTTGTAGGGGTTCCCACTTGGTTCTCAAGCAACAAATACCGCTTCAACAACTCAGAATCAATACTAGTCATGGTTACTACAGTCTCAAACACCAAAAGTCCTTAAAACAGTTGAAATTTTAACAAAACAGTTATTTCGCGCGAAATAGTAATGTGAAGCGAAAACGGTATGATGCGATGCGAAACTGCCACGCATGCGAAGTGAAAAAGTTTTATGCGAAATGATGAACAGTGATGCGAAGCGAAACACTATCTCAAGCGAAGCGAAACTGTTCCACGCAAAGCGAAACAGTTATGCGATGCGAAATGTAGTGCGATGCGAAAACCTTCTTGTGCGAAGCGAAATTTTAGAAAATTCCAGAAACAATCTTTTTGGGGATTTGTTCACCTATCTTGTCAAATTTGGTCAAAAGTTGGTACACTAACTTTCATGCCATGCGAAGCGAAATCCTAAACTGTCCATTTTTAACAACTTACAAACCCAAAACTTTTAGATCTAGACTTTTACACTTGTTATTTTCACCAAGAACACCTTTTAAGTAATTTTTAGAACTTGAAACCCGATTGTTTTTGTATTTTTATAGTTTTTCTTGAATCTTTTTGTATTTTGTGGTTTTCTTGCAAGAACACTTTCTTTCCTTTCTCAAGATCAAAACCCAAGGTTGTGATCCAAAAACCTCAACTAGTGAGCCGAAGCTCTGATACCAATTGTAGGTCCCTATGCGGGTGGATCTAACAACGTGTCTTGGATCAACCAAACTCGGTGCTAGCGGAATATCACACCAAGCTACCTTTGGTCTCGGATCTTGATTGTTTATGTTCGAGTATGGAAGAAGTGAGTGAGAGAGAGATAACAAGAGAGAAAGTGAGTTAGAGAATTGGCAAAAGGATTCTTTTCTCATGGCATGCTCCCTATTTATATGGAAGCATGCATGAGAAGCAATATTATATCAACATGCCCAATGGGCTTCTTACAATGGACCTTAGACCAATTACATACAAAATGACCAATAAGCCCAAATACATAAACAAACCAATACAAAAGACTTAGATATACAAAATGGGACCTAACATAATGTGATACCTATCTCCCATATTGGCTCTTTTTCGGTTAATCCGCACTTGAAATTAAAGGATGTTCTTGTCGTTCCAAACCTAAAAAAATTGTTTTCAGTTAGTAAACTCACTAAGTATTACCCGGTCGATTTCTTGTTTTCTTGGTCTTACTTTGCTATCCAAGACGCGGTAAGCAAGGATATTCTAGTCAACGGGAAGCATAAGGAACCTTATATTTTGAGCCCGGGCCAGCAAGCTTTTGTTGCTTCTATTTTTTCTCCTACAAAGGCCTCTTTTGAGTTATGGCATAAACGCGTTGGTCATGTTGCTTTTGATGTTATTTCTCTTCTAAATAAACATGGGTGTTTCAACCTTACAACTATTTTATCAAGACCACATATTTGTTCTTCTTGTGAACTTTCTAAGCAACGTCGATTGCCTTTTCAATTAATTGAGAAACGTTCATTACATGTTCTTGATATGGTGCACTGTGACTTATAGGGACCAACTACAGTTATTTCTCTTGATGGGTATCGATATTAAGCAATATTTATTGATGATTGCTCGAGATTCACTTGGTTTTATCCTCTAAAAACCAAGTCGGGGTTCTTCGAAGTGTTAAAAGGATTTCTACAGTTTGCCCAAAATCAATTTTCTTGCAAGTTAAAGGTTTTTCAAAGTAACGGGGTACCGAGTTCAAAAACAATCAAGTTCGAAATATGTTTCTAGAAAATGGCATTCACCACCAATTGTCTTGTCCACACACCCAACAACAAAATGGATGTGCTGAACGTAAACATTGGCATGTAACTGAAACGGGTCTTGCTATGTTATTTGGTGCAAACGCTTTAGCAACTTTTTGGGTGATGCTTTTTCTTCGGCTGTTCATATTATTAATCGTCTTCCTACTAAGGTATTGCAAGATAAATCTCCATACGATCTTCTTTTCAAGATGGTACCAAATTACAATAATTTCAAAGTGTTTGGACGTCGTGTATTTCCTTATTTACGACCGTATTTCAACATAAACTTGCCCCACGAAGCATCGAATGTGTTTTTCTTGGATATAGTGCACAACACAAAGGGTAAAAATGTTTGGATCCAAACACCTCTCGTATCTATATCTCTCGTCATGCTCGTTTTAATGAGAACTCCTTTCCTTTTTCTAAGAATGGTTCCCAAATAGACCTTGCCACATTATTTTACATTCTTATGTGGATGATATGCCACCTAACTCTACAAGTCCTTCCACCCAACCACATACTTCACCCTCGATCCACTCATTTCAACCGCATGAGCCTGTGGCAAAATTAAATATCACCTTTCCTTCACCAACAACTTCATGCACCTCATGTATGCACCCCCAAGATTCAGTACCTATCACATCTCCTCCCACCCTACACTTGTTGGGTTTCAGTGGTGATCAGTCAAAATTTTATTTATTAAAGCCGGTTAATAAATGTGACAATAATAATTAATCGTATTAATTAATAAATGCGCAACATAATATAAACAAATAATCAGCATCGAAACTAAACCTGACAGGATCCGGTTACAAAACCATACGAGCACGGATAATATTAAACAATATATTATTTAACTACCGATGAGATAAATAATACCTCAGTTAATGAATAACCGGTTGAGACACCGAGATTCAACGAACGATGCTAGTTGACGAACCGAACGAGCGAGCGGCAACAACGGTATGCGAAAGCAGCACCGACAGTAGCTTACGGACAGCAGCGGCAGCAGTCGGGTGGCGTACGGCAGTAGCGGCAGCAGCGGGTGTTTTGCTGTAGTGACAGTCGGTAACGATCGAGGTGGCGGCTGGACTTTTGTTTGCGGCAGAAGAGTTTTTCATCCTATATATATGGTTGAACGATATATATATATGAATCTCCATTATTCTTGGAGTAACCTCCAAGTCAAAGAAAGAAATATTATTACTATATTAAGATCATATTAAAATCTTATTATTTATTAATAATAAATCCTAACCGGGTCCAAAGTCCAACTCGTTCCAACTCTCGTTTAAAGCCCGAACCAGTATATTTAATTAGTAAATAAACTTTATTATTTATAACTATTATAAATAATAATTCCGCGTAATTAGATTCGTCATTTACCAGTTAAACAATTTAAACGGATTTTAGTTCGTTGCGCAAGGTGTAACTCTCACGGGTCGTAACTCGGTTGGTCGCGTTAAATTAACCGAACCGATCCACTATTTCCAACAATCTCCCACTTGGAAGGCTTTCGATTAAGTTCCTTAACGCAGACAACCAGCGGTGCTCTAGCTACACATGGCTGCCCCAACAAGTTATGACAATTTAAAGTTATTAACCAAAACATCTTGGAATACACTATTGCAAGACAATGATCTTATGGTAATCGTTGTCATCTATCCTTTCCGTATAAGACATCAATTGAACAATGAGACATGGATCATATTCAATCTCATATGGCGTTCAATCGTTATTGTTCTCAATCTAGAATCAAAGTAGTCCAATCAAACACACAGTAAGTTTGGGTGAGGCCTCACACTTCACCAGTTTGAATCAATGAGGGCGCCAAGATGTCTAACTGTTACATATCATGTAAGAGTATAGAATCCCATCTTGATTACATACAACTCCCACTGAACTTCAAATTATTCCCAACCAATGCCTTTATAGCTGGCAGATACGCGGCAGCGGTTGACACTGATCAAATAATAGCCTTTAGTAAACGAAAGTTCTAATATGTATCTTAGGTCTACGAATACTAAATGAGTATACCAATATCAAAACATCTTATGACTAAGATCCATGAAGATGATTTGATGCGAGTTACATCCAACGTCATTCATGATGAGGTATGTGAGTTTGGAAGTCAACTCCTTGAGTCCAAAGTCAGAATAGTCTTAATTCAGAGTCGTTCCCACGAGTCTGACCGACTACGGATAATTTAGAATATAATATTCATGGATTAAACGTATTAAAACCGAACACAGTTATAGTATTCAACAATTGCATTTAACCATTAAATCAAAAGAGAACTTAAAAGTATAACTGTTGAAATGTTCAAACATCCAAATACTAAATCAAAACAAACTACTAGTTAATCTAAGACCGATAGCATCTCTGTGATGATCATGCTTGTCCTGAGTCATTGGTTTAGTTTACGAGTCAGTTAGGTTTTGATCTGCGTCTACTTTGCTTATTATGATGTCTCCTTGTTCCAGTATATCACGTATATAGTGGAACTTACTTAGAATGTGCTTGGCCCTGTGATGAGATCTGAGCTCTTTGGCTTGAGCAATGGCTCCTGTGTTATCACATATTACGTCGATCAGTTTCCGAAAACTTGGAACCAGGTCGAGGTGGGCTATGAATTTCTATATCCAAGCAAATTTTGAGCGAGAATCATCTCGGTCATTCTGGAAGCTAGCATCAGTGTAACATCTTACAGTGAGCTCCTCTTCCACTCCTCCAAACACTAAGAACATATCCTTGGTCCTTTTCAGGTACCTAAGAATGTTCTTTACTGCAGTCCAATGGGTAATGCCAGGATTTTGCTGAAAACGACTAGTCATGCTCAACGCATACGAGACGTCAGGTCTAGTGCATAACATAGCATACATGATAGAACCAATCACTGAAGCATATGGAATTGCTTGCATGTGCTTAGTTTCAATGTCCCTTGCCGGAGATTGCGATTTGTTTAACACGGTTCCTTTAGCCATGGGGATGACTCCTTTCTTGGAGTTATCCATTGAGAAGCGTGCCATTACCTTGTCTATGTATGTACTTTGGGTCAGCCCTAGAAGCCGCTTAGACCTATCTCGGTCGATCTTTATTCCAAGAATATAAGCAGCTTTACCAAGATCTTTTATTGTGAAACAAGATCCTAACCAGCACTTAACTTCCTTAAGCATAGGAATGTTGTTTCCAATTATCAGTATATCATCCACATACAGGATGAGAAATGATATAGTGCTCCCACTATCCTTTCTGTAAACACAAGGCTCATCTTCATTTTTTATTAAACCAAACTCTTTGATTTTCTCATCAAAATAAAGATTCCATCTGCGAGATGCTTGTTTGAGTCCATAAATGGACTTATTCATTTTGCACACCTTGATCGATTTTATCATAGCAATGGACGAGAAGGTTTCACCAAAGTCAACACCTTGAGTTTGAGTAAAGCCTTTCGCTACTAGCAGTGCTTTATAGGTGTATACATTTCCATGCATGTTGGTTTTTGTTTTTGAAAATCCACTTACTCCCTACTGCCTGACATTCGGGGGGTAGCTCAACCAAGTTCCAGACTTGATTGTCACGCATAGATTGCATCTCGGTGCTCATGGCATCTTGCCATTTCTCAGATTCCGGATCTAAGATAGCAGATTTGTAATTAGCAGGTTCGTCGCTTGACTCAGCTACTAAGAGGACTTCGGGACCATCTAGATGCCATAGGTATTTAGACTTTGGTACGCGAGTCCTATTATTTCTGCGAAGGCTTGTGTTTATGTCTGATGTATCAGGAACAACAACTTGTTGACAGACGTTCCAACTTCCTCACCGGTTGTTTGTGGTTCTTGAATTTCTTCAAGATCGACAATATTATTTCCAGTTCCTCGATCGAGAATTTCCTTCTCGAGGAAGTGGCCCTTCCTTTTGATAGAAATCATATTTGTATCAGGATGGAAGAAATAATATTCGCTTTGGTTATAGTATCCGACAAAAACAACTTTTACGTCGCGAGGATCGAGCTTGTCATCAGAACCACTGGTGACATATGCATCACATCCCCATACTCTAAGGAAAGACAAATTGGGTTTACGCCCATGCCATATCTCATATGGGGTTTTGCTTACCTTTTTAGTTGGAGCCAGATTGACAATGCGGGCGGCGGTCATAAGGGCAAAGCTCCAAAAGGAGTGAGGCAAGTTAGTTCTACACATCATCGATCAGACCATGTTTAGCAAGGTTCGATTTCTCCTCTCGCTCACGCCATTGTGTTAGGGTGTGCCAGTTGGAGTGAGATGTGAAACAATTCCACGCTCTTTTAGATGATTTATGAATTCTAAGCTGAGATACTCTCCACCTCGATCTGATCAAAGCATTTTAATAGCTTTCCCGAGTTGGTTTTCCATTTCATTTTGAAACTCTTTGAACTTTTCAAAAGTTTCATGCTTGTGTTTCATAAGATACACATAAGCATATCGACTGTAATCGTCAATAAAAGAAACGAAGTATCTTTCATGATTTCTAGACATGGTTCTGAAAGGGCCGCATACATCAGTATGTATGAGTCCTAGCAGATCCTTTGCTCGTTCATTCTTATGAGTGAAGGAGTCTTTGGCGAGTTTGCCAGCTAAGCAGGATTCGTTGTCATCAAAAGAGTCCGGTCCTGTGGATTCAAGAATCCCATCGAATTGGAGTCTCGTAACTCGTGCTTTGCTTATGTGGCCAAGTCAGCAATTCCATAGAAATGTATCATTAATGCGAGATCTGATATGCTTAGAAACATTATATACATTATTGTTTATTTGAACATCAATCTCGTAAATACCATTTCGAGGTTTAGCCTCAAAATAAAAGATATCATTCAAGTAGGCAGAAATAGTAATACCATTAAAAGCGTACTTAAATCCTTGTTCAAATAGTAAATAAACTGAAATAATGTTTCTGGTCAAACCAGGTGCAAACAGACAGTTATTTAATGTAACTACAAGGCCAGATGGACAAGCAAAATGATATGTGCCAGTTGCAAGAACTGGGTCTCTCTTCCCATCACCAACGATGAGTTCCATGCTGCCTTGTTTCAGCTTCATCCAGTTTTCAGGCTCCTGCAAGACATTAACGATGTGGTAACCACATCCGGTATCAAATACCCATGTGTTGCTAGAGACAATGAAAAGTTCAATAATGTAAACGAAAATACCTTTAGAGGAGCTTTCACCATTGGTCCTCTTCCTTTTCAGCTCAGCAAGATAGTCGGGACAGTTACGCTTCCAGTGTCCCATTTTGTTGCACCTACAGCACTGGCCCTCCTCAGGAAGCGGCGGTGGTACCTTTGCAACACCCTTGTTAGTGTTGGTGACAGACTTGGCAGCAACAGTAACCCTTTTCTTGCCTTTACTGTTATTACCCCGGTTCTTGGGGTTAGGCTTCTTGACACCAGCAGATCGAACCATAAGAACTTGATTAGTCTTAGTGGGAATATTCATCTAAGCCGTTTTGAGCATTCCATGAAGCTCCGGCACTGTCTTCACCCAGCCATTCATGCTGAAATTCATTAGGAACTGGTCGTAAGAGCTGGGAAGAGAGTTCAAGATGAAATCCGCTGCCATTTCATCTGACAGGGGATAATCAAGTTTCCTCAACTGTTTGATGTACCCTTTCATTTTGATGACATGCACACTAACAGGTGATCCATGTTCCATTCTGCATCTTATAAGCTGCTTCATGGTGTCATAGCGTTCTTGACGGGCTTGTTTCTGGAACATGCCCTTGAGTTGCTCCAGCATCTCATAGGCACCAAAATCTTCCAAGCCTTTAGCAAGCTCGTAAGACATGGTGGCTAGCATAATGCAGGCGACTTCAGCAGAGTCGTCTATATGCTTGTTAAGAACTTCTTTGGCAGTAGCAGTATTATTTTCAGGCTCGGTTGGAACTGGTCTATCGAGAACATAGTGCTTCTTTGCCATCTTGAGAACAAGTCCCAAATTGCGGTGCCATTCAAGAAAATTGGTGCCATTCAGCTTTTCTTTCTCAAGAATAGCCTTGAGGGTGAATGAGGAGTTATTATCAGTTGGCATCTGTTAAATAAGCAAAAGTAATTTAATTAGTATTTTCAATGTTTTAATCCTATTATCAATGACCCAATAACATTAATAAAATAGGAACTTGAGAATCTGGCTTCCAGTTACTAATGGCAGCTGTAGCACACAATAGACAGACAACGATTGCCAATTGTGAATAAAGCACAACTCTCGGTTATGAGGCCTATTCAGACAACACTTGTCTAAGTAGATACGTTTAGCCTCATCTATGCCCACCTTAGTCTCTAGACAACTGTAGCACGTAACAGGAGAGTAAAGTAATAGTCGCCCTAGTATAGTCACTTGTGAAAGGGTAGGATGTGTCAACGAAACCCTTTCACCTTGAAGGGATAGGCTAGAAATCAAGTGCGGTGCTCTAGCTCCAAACACTTGAAGTTTCGCAGTATGCCTCAAGTGTGGCTTATAGTAGGATGGCATAGACTATTGATTTTAAATTGGGATTAATTTTAAATATTACCGAATAGAGTAAAATTCCAGTTTTACTGTATTAATCGGGACAACTTGATGAACCCTTTCATCTCTCAAGACACTTAGTTTTATAAAACCTATTAAAACTAAGTTTGTCGCGATATAAATAACCAACTTTAAGTTAATAGTTACCTATTAAGTTATTTAGTTTTGGAAAATCAAATTTAGTTTAATTTTGCAAAAAATTATTGGTTATATAATTTGTTTTAAATCAAACTTTGTTTTAAAGACAAAATTTGACAAGTTGTAAAACCCCATTTAGAACTTGTTTTATTATGATTGTTTTTAATATTTTAAAATATATATATTGGTGTGAGGTTGGTTATCATATAACAATTATAAAAATAAGCAACCACAAAAGCAATAAATAAATATGTAAATCTATATGGCCAATAATTGTTCGATCTTGCTAGAGTCTATTAGTAAGACCGAACAGGTCACAGGGTCATAAGACACAAACAACCACAAGGATGGACTTGAGTGCATCCAATCGTCGTCTTGAGCAACTCCCATGACTTCGTGATTCCCGTTTAGTTTCGATGGTCTTTGTCTTCGGGTCTTCGTTTATTACAATATTTATAAATGAAATACAATATTACAAAAATAAAAATAATAAAGGAAAAACACTAACTATTACAAATTTGAACCAGGTCATAACCAAAAACCAAAAACCAAAACATCACAAACAACCACAAACACGGTCGGGCCAGATTTACATATTGCATAACAAACAACCGAAATTCGGGCAAGCTTTTGGTCAATTAAAAAAAAACAAAATGTTGACCAAAATATAAAGTTAAAAAATTAATTAGACCAGAAACTTTAAAACCAGTTAAAGTTTGTGCTCTAATTCCAGTAAAAAGACCGGTACCGACTCGTACGTTGTAACCAAGGCTCTGATACCACTGTTGGGTTTTAGTGGTGATCAGTCAAAATTTTATTTATTAAAGCCGGTTTAATAAATGTGACAAATAATAATTAATCGTATTAATTAATAAATGCGCAGCGGAATATAAACCAATAATCAGCACCGAAACTAAACCCGACAGGATCCGGTTACAAAACCATACGAGCACGGATAATATTAAACAATATATTATTTAACTACCGATGAGATAAATAATACCTCGGTTAATGAATAACCGGTTGAGACACCGAGGTTCAACGAACGATGCTAGTTGACGAACCGAACGAGCGAGCGGCAACGACGGTATGCGAAAGCAGCACCGACAGTAGCTTACGGACAGCAGCGACAGCAGCCGGGTGGCGTATGGACAGCAGCGGCAGCAGCCGGGTGGCGTACGACAGTAGCGGGTGTTTTGCTGTAGCGACAGTCGGTAACGATAGAGGTGGCGGCTGGACTTTTGTTTGCGGCAGAAGAGTTTTTCATCCTATATATATGTCTGAACGATGTATATATATATACATGAATCTCCATTATTCTTGGAGTAACCTCCAAGTCAAAGAAAGAAATATTATTACTATATTAAGATTATATTAAAATCTTATTATTTATTAATAATAAATCCTAACCGGGTCTAAAGTCCAACTCGTTCCAACTCTCGTTTAAAGCCCGAACCAGTATATTTAATTAGTAAATAAACTTTATTATTTATAACTATAATAAATAATAATTCCGCGTAATTAGATTCGTCATTTACCGGTTAAACAATTTAAACGGATTTTAGTTCGTTGCCCAAGGTGTAACTCTCACGGGTCGTAACTCGGTTGGTCACGTTAAATTAACCGAACCGATCTACTATTTCCAACAACACTCTCCTTCAACTCCACCAACCATCTCCTTACCAGACCCACCTACTACACCTTCGGTCTCTACAGCCGCTGGTATGCCTCCCTCGCCGCCACCTCAAACCAATATACCACCAACACCCCTTCATCTGCTTTCGCTGCCTTGCCCGTTCCCACCCACCCAATGGTTACAAGGGGTAAAGCTGGTATTATAAAAACGAGGCATTTATTAAATCTGGTTGCTATTTCTTCGACACAACTGCATTCGGCTTTGTTTGCTTCAAAGGAACCTAAGGGTTTCAATCCGCCTCCAAACATAAACATTGGTATGATGCAATGGATGAATTATAAAAGCCCTTCATAAAAATAACACTTGGACTCTTGTTCCACGACCCGCGGCTGCAAATGTCGTTGGATCCAAGTGGGTTTCTAGAACAAAAATATCATGCTGATGGAACACTTGATCAACATAAGGCACATCTCGTAGCTAAAGGCTTTACGCAAATACTAGGATGTTATTTCTCTCATACTTTCAGTCCGATTGTTAAAGCCATACTGTTCGCCTAGTTCTTTTCTCTTGCTGTAACGAATCGATAGCATTTGCATCAATTAGATGTTAAGAATGCGTAATAAATGGTCAGCTTCATGAAAATGTATACATGGAGCAACCGTCGGGGTATGCTGACTCGTTTAGTCCAAACTATGTATGCCGTCTCAACAAGGCACTTTACGGTCTCAAACAAGCCCCAAGAACTTGGTTTCAACGTTTAAGCAATTTCTTAATTACTCAAGGTTTCAAGTGTAGTCAGGCGGACACCTCCCTTTTCGTATTTCATCGTGGTTCATGCCTACTGTACTTATTGGTATACGTGGATGATATCATCCTTATCGGCAATCATGAACCTTCTATTAACCGCTTAATTGGTTGTTTGCAAAATGAAATTTCCATTAAAGATCTTGGCAAATTAAATTACTTTCTTGGCCTTGAAGTTTCTTATACAGCCGATGGGCTGTATCATAGTCAAACAAAGTATGCACATGACATTCTAAGTCGAGCCCGACTTCTTTATTCTAAATCGGTTGGGACCCCACTTGCCACAAGTGATTCCCTTCAATATTTGACAATCACTAGACCTGATCTCTCGTATGCCGTCAATCAGGCTAGTCAGTTTCTTCATGCACCAACTGATCAACATTTTCAACTGGTCAAACAAATCATGCTTTATGTCAAAGGTACCATAACTTACGACCTTCATTTATCATGCCCTACAAAATCCACACTTGTAGGTTACTCCTATGCTGACTGAGATCGTTGTATTGAAACCCGACGTTCCACCTATGGGTATTCCATTTCCTTTGGCGGTAACCTTGTTTCTTGGAGTGCCAAAAAGCAACCTGCTGTTTCCCGATCTAGTTGTAAGTTCGAGTATCGGGCAATGGCTAACACCGCTGCTGAGCTTATATGGTTTCTCATTTACTAGGCGACTTAAATGCATTACCTTCGGCGTGTCCCACTCTTTTATGTGATAACACGAGTGCTATTTTTTTAACCAAAATCCGGTAGCTCATCTTCGAGCTAAACAAATAGAAATCGACTACCACTTTGTGCGTGAGTTGGTGTCGTCCGACAAGTTACATACCAAATTTGTGGCTACGAAGCTTCAAGTGCAGACATTTTCACTAAACTGCTCCCGAAACCTCTCTTCAAATCATTCTGCAATCAGCTACGAGTTCGTCCGCCACCCGTTCGCTTGAGGGGGGTATTAGGAATAAATCATCACCGTAAATGGGTCAAAGTTGTTGTGCCTTCCTTTTATTATTCCTGATTTTATGTTGTATCATACTATATATTAATTTTTAACTTCTTGACTGCTTCTATGTAGTACTTTTGGCTTTGAGTGTTGTACATTTACAACTCACTTGGTTGGGCTCCAGGTGTTGAGGTTCCTTTACATGTGTACCTTATTATCATCACTCACCTGATTTGTCTGCCTCCTTTATCTCTTCTTTGAAAGCGTACTCTCCATCTTCAAACCTTTCTCTTTCCGTGTTCATAGAAATTGTTCCCTTCTGATCGCAGCTGTTGCCGGCTTCCGTTTTGGAATCCTTGGTGACGGTAGTGGCGGAGGCATAATGATGATTTGTTTCATATTTCCATTTTAGAATTCTTGGTGACAGCGATGGCTCCGAAATCTACTTTCTCTCCCGATCTCTGCCGTTGCCAGCTTCCATTTTGGAACCTTAGGCGGTGGCGATGGTGATTGGTGTTGTTACATGCGATTGCGTTGTTCTGGAGATGCAAGGTAACATATTTTTATGTAACGTTCTGTTGGGATGCGATTGTAACCTCCGTTGAAGCAATGACGGTTTTTGAGCTTCGGCCGATAAGTACTGTTGTTATTGACTGAATCTGGGCTCTTTGTGGTTTCTTTCACCGGGTATGTGATTGACGTAGGCTGTTGCGGTCTACTCAAACAATTAATTTTAAAGACTTAAATAAATATAATAAGTACGGGTAAGTAAGGTCGTCTCCACAGGAACTCAAGGAAAGTGCTAATTTAATACTACTAAATTAATTATTAAACTAATTCGGACAGACGATGTCAAGCGGTTTTTTGAAAAAGATTTAATTAAAACTAAATTATTACTTAAAAAGATTTTGTAAACAATATTAATAAAAAGCATTCATTCTAGGTTCGGGTTATGTGTTCTATACGTTAATTACAGATTCTTTCGTTTTTGGTTTTATAATAATTGCTAGTCCTATGGTTTGATTTATGATGACAAACGATAACTCAACCGAATTGTTGACACAAATGAACCCGGACTCCACAATTGTCAATTTTATGTTTAGGACAACTAACTCAATGATAAGATTTGCTGATTCTAGTTCAATGACACAAGAGCTTAAACCGTAAATGTTGATGAACAACCAAACAAACGTTACACAAATCAATAATCTCAAACACAAACCTTAATCAACCAAATAACTAATTAAGCAAGACAAATTCATATAAAATCAATCAAGTTCTATTCATTAAGCGCAATAATCTGTTTTTAACAGTATTTCACACAAAACCTTAGCCTAGAACGAACACCCATGATTAGTCGGGCATCGACACAATCGTTAAACTACTTATCTTGATGAACATAAGATCTTAGGACAAACTGGAAGCTTCGGGATGATCGGAAACTGCTATCGGCTCTCTCTTCTGCCTTTGGAAGCTATTATCTACCGAATAGGGTCGAAAAATCGTTTATATAGTGAAAACCCCTAACTTTTGCCGACTTAAGCATCTTCGCGTATCGCGAAGTTGCATGTCTAGCATATTTGCGTATCCCGAAGATGGAAACAGACTTTATATTCAGATTCGTCTCGTCGAGAAACATGAAATTCATATATTATGGATTCCGTAACTCATTTTCTAGGCCGAGATATGCCCATTTTACTAAAAGACACTTTCCTGGTAACCCATCTTGTTCAGTTTTCGCTTCGGCTTCATGTTTCTCATCCAATCTTTTCCCGAATCCTTCTTAACCCTCAATACATGTTTCCCCATGCTTCCATCATCTCGAGGCTTGCTTAATCATCATCTGGATGGCTCTGAATTAGCTCGTTTAAGCTTCTTAACTTCCAATGTCCTGAAAACACATAACAATTCTTGAAGTACCAATGTTCATCCATTTATTAACCTAAATATAACTAATTAATATTTAAAAATAACTAACTTTTACCCAACCATCAGTGATGATATGGTAATTGGTGAAAACCATAATTTGAAATGGTTTCTTCCTAGCTCTGTTCAAGGAAACAGTGAAAATCTAATTTTTGTTCTTGATATTTTGTTTGATAAAAACCCAAATTTTTGGGCTATGATGTTGTCTGTTGTTGCCCGCTGACATTTTCACCCGTCTGTGGCGTTGGTGGACCTACGAAACAAAGACTGGGGGTAATTTTATATGATGTATTGGTTTATGGCTATGATAATGGTTCTGTTTTTGGCGTGGCAACTTTTGTTGCAGCCATGAGCCTTTATGATTACACGTTTTGATAGTCATTTATCCAATCTCTAAATGGCCATACTATAAATTTGATACACAAACACAGACCCCATCATCTGCGTAAACCAATGCCCTCATCTATTGTAAGATTTCAATTTCTTTTACATTAATACACTTATCCCAATGCAAACATGGAATAATAAGTTAGTTATTGTTAACCGTTAGATATTTTAAGGATGTTAAATATTGTAGAGATTAATAAAGACAAAGATAGGGGTGAACATAAACTCGGGTAAGACCTGTGACATGTCCTAAGAATACCAATAAACGGGTCCGTATCCGGAGACCCGGATATATACAATGGGTCTGCCCCCATGTCCTAATAATACCAATAAACAGGCATGTGCCGGGTCTCGCGGATTTGACCATTTTCCCTTTATATAAATTGGGTAAGACCTGTGAGACCCAAAGCGATTAGACCCGATTGTTTATTTACAATAGGGTCGGACATATATATGTATAGGGCATTTTACTACAAGTCATGGTGTGTGGCTAAAATGGAAAGTTATCAGATGGAACTGTAAGTGCATAATCGGCTGTGAATCACTCCTAAATTTAACATTTTAAAGTTCATTTTGCAGCATTTTGTGATTCAGTATTAAACTTTGCAATTTGCGATGTATTTATGGTTAGAAGGTGATGGAACTAGGTCATTTATTATCATGAATAATGGTTGAGAAATGGCGTGAAGTGTTTATTCCGGTTGTTACCTGCATACATTTTCGCCGTCTATGGCGTTTGTTGGACCTTTGAAACACATATTGGAGGTAATTTGATATGAAAAATTAGTTTATGGCTATGATGATAATTCGGTTTTTGGCGTGGCAACTTTTGTTGCAGCTATTATCCTGTTCTGAGCCTTTTATGATGCACTTTTTAAGAGTCATATTGTGGCTATATTATACTTTGTGAGCAACCAATTTGTTGGACAGATGACTTGGATGATGATTCAGTTTTTTGCGTGGCAACTTTTGTTGCAGCTATTATCGATTCTGAGCCTTTTATGATGCACTTTTTAAGAGTCATTTTATGTCTATTATTTACTTTGTGAGCAACCAATTTGTTGGATGGATGACTTGGATGATGATTCAGTTTTTTGCGTGGTAACTTATGTTGCAACCATGATATGGCTCTACTTTCAGGTTTGGTTGCCACCAACGTTTGTACAATTCCTTTACAACGGTTCTTAAAACAGTTGTATGAAGTGTGTTGTAGTTTTTACTTGTTTCATTGTATTATTTGGCTTATAAATGCATTTACACGTACAACTGACGACGGTGAGAGAATGATCATGATGATGATGAGTATAGAGTGTCTTGATAAAAGGCAATGATGATGTTACCCTCATGTGAACCTCCATAGCTTTCGTATGTTTTGATTGTTTTTTACGCTTGAAAGTCAAAAGGTTTGATTGGTAAATATCGGTTAATTACTATATTGTTCTTTTTATAATGTTTTATATCCATTTATGTATGCTTATCATTACCCTTGAATGTGACAGATTATGATCCGTGTCTGAATCTAACTTATCCGCGTTTTAATTATCTTTTGTCACATAAGCTTAACATTTCCATCGCAACGCGGCGGGGTCTAAAAACTAGTTATTCTTTAAATATCATAATGAATATATAACTTTTGTGTGGTGAAAATAATTTAAGTCTTAACAATTACCAAACCCGATGATTTAAGTTATTAAATATTAAATTTTTTAATATAAATAAAAGATAACAAGAGTTATACCATTCTTTTACACTGCATTCTCGGGTTTAAAATACAAGAAAAAGAAATGATAAGATTGGATAAGGGAAGAAAGGAAAAGAAATTATATAATTAAAAGACATTCTCGAGTTAAAATAAAAGAAAAGAAAAGAAAGTGTTAATTACATTCTTGAGTTAGATAGGAAGAAAAAGATTGGAAAAAAAATTGTAACTTTACAATTATGTTCTCATTTTTGAGTTAGATAGGAAAGAAAAGATGGGTAAATTAGTAATATATAAACTTTTCCTTCACAATCAGGTAATATTTGGCTGGAAAGTTTTGAAGGAAAAAATGCTTAACTTTTCTTTCCATTCTTTTTCTTTTCTTTTAAAAGATAAACTCAAGAATGAAACAAGAAAAATTTTCTGATCTTTTCTTTTCCAATCCCTTAAATAAAAAACTAAAAAATACAGTGTTAATGTTGAAGCCAAAAGGGTGTTAAATTGCCCTTACCACTTGCCTTAACAGACATCCCATTCAAATTGAGGCCAATGCTTTTAAATTTTTTATCAACCTTAGCCATGTCGTTCCACGACCCCTGAATAGATTGCCTAGCTAACTGATCATCCTAAAAACAAGTATAGTGGATCGATTTCACACACTTCGCCCAAAGGAGATCTTTTTCGGTTCTACACCACCATCACTATTGATTTGAGGCAGCAAACTCCTAGACCACCATATCGTTTGGGTTTAATTATAGAGTCTGAAGCCACCCAATTGATTTTCCTTTTATCTTCAAGACCTCCACACAAAAAATTCTTCAAAATTTTAATATCTTCAATCGACTTTAATGGGGCTTGAAACAAAGAAAGAAATTATAAGGGCAAACTCCCAAGAACGACTTTAACAAGCATAAGCCTACCAAAAAATGACGAGTGTAACATCCCGAGAATTTTCATACCAATTTTTGACAATATTTTTAAAAGTTAAGAGTCCAGTTGGTCATTCAATCAAAGTTAAACTACAAGGACCAAATGATTCTTGCTATGCTACGGATCTCCTAAATTGTCACTCCAATGCCATACAACTTGCTTTTGTTGGAGTTAACCTTCAGCCCCGAAGCTATGTAAAAACACTTTTAAGTATACGAGCCAAATTGATTGTATCAGTTGCATTCCAATCACTGATGAACATAACATCATTTGCGTACATAACGTAAAATAGAACCAGTCCATCATGTGGTAAAATCACACCCTTAACTAACTTGCAATGGCTGATCCATGATTTTTTTTATGGGTTCACCTATTTTCAGTGTTAGAATTTCGCATAACCAAACGTAAAATTTGTTGGTCAGGTCGGAAAATACTATATAATATTGTAATGAAACAATATGCTAATTTAAAAAACAAGTAATAAACTACAAGATCATTAAAAATGAATAAAAAAAAGAAAATAAAAAAAAGAAAAGAATTACAATCAATGGTTGTGAACGCGTGATGTGTGAATAGGTTTGAAAATAATCGGAAACAAAAATATTCTTTTTTTTAACTATTTAAAACCCTTACTAATAACATAATGATGGTTTTACCAAAAAGAAAAAAAAACATTATAAAAATCACTCTTTGAAATACTTTTGAACTTGTGTCCTTTCAAAATCAAAAGGGCTTTATAGAGGACTTTACTACTACACCTTTTTAAACTTTTTGTTATCAATTAACTTTTAAAAATCTTATGAGTTCACTGAAACTTTTTATATATTCTTTTAACGTAAAATTTGAAAATCAGTAGGTTCTCGTGAACCCGTACTAAACCCGCCCCTGCTAACTTGTTCATAGTGGTAGATTTCATGACCGCGTTTAACCTCTCCATAACCAAAATAAAAAGGGAAAGTGCTAGGGGGTCACCTTGACTCCCTATTTATCACTACTAAATTCATTAATGTTTTAAACTCTTGCATTGTGATTTTTTGCGTAAACATTGCATATCCCGTGTAAATTGTTTTCTCATTGTAGTCGATGATTATACTAAATCGATTTGGGTTTTTTTTAAACAAAAATATGAAGTTAGTATGCCTAACTAATTTTCACAAAATGATAAGAGTGTTATGAATCACCACCGACAACCTTGCCGACAATATTGTATGACACCAAATTTCAAAGGCCAATTATATGACCTTGTCTACCAATTATACAATCTTGTCTTCTAAATAGTATAGTTGGTTGTAATATATATATCATGTAAATGTAAGGGCAAAGATCATCCGAGACACATTCTCATATTTGCTATTATCATCTTTCTTTCATAATCATATTCAATATTCTTATAATTGTGGTGATATTATAACACGTTATCAGCACGAGCCGCTTATATCCTAACCAAGAAAGGTAATAGACACAAAGGTATCTACATAAGCATCATAAACACTTCTTTAATTATGTACATTAGATATATATCTATGCATATACATATACTAACTAATATACTGAGTAATAGCAATAATGTGTATAAACATTGTTATTAAAATTTGATAACTATTCTAACTTTTATTTATATATGCACACTAATATCTCATTTAGAAGTTAGATTTATTTACACTAACAATTCTATTCTTATTATTGTGCATACTAATTATATATATTTTATAAAATAAACTGTATTTAATATCTTATTTATTATCTTACTTTAAAATAATTAATATTATATATATACACACACACAAACGGTAATGTTACCGTTATAAACGGTAATATAACCGTTATAAAAGGGTTATAAATTTTCACTATAAATAACCAATCAATAACCCCATTTCATTTACAACAAACATTCTTCTTATTAAATTTATCCAAGATAAAATTCTCAAAATGATTCACCCGGTTTTGATGTTGGTCACTATAATGCTTATACTACTTCTCATTCTAATTTTTAATCTCCCATCTGAAGATTTCGGCATTTTCTTTTTCTTTTATATGTTTATAGCTCTACCAATGTATTGTATCTCATTGTTGATTGATATATATGGATTCTAATATTTATCTTATTATTTGCTCTATTATGTTTAGCAACAAAATGTCAAATATAGCAAAACTCGAATTCCATGCACTCAACATTTCTGGAGAAAATTATATGTCTTGGACAGCAAATGTCAAAAGACATTTAAAATCTATGGATGTGTTAGACGCAATCCAAGAATACAATGATTGCTCTGACCAGGATAAAGCAAGAGCTGATGTTTTCATCCATAAACATATTGATGAATTACTACAGCATGAGTATTTTAATTATGATAACTCATATATGATATGGGAAGATTTGAAAAGCAGATTCGGTCATCTAAAGGAAGTTTTACTTCCTACTTCTAGAGATGAATGGAACAGTCTTAGGTTCCAAGATTTTAAGAGGGTAAATGATTACACCTCTGCTTTATACCGAATTTGTTCAAAGCTAGAATTTTGTGGGTATCCCGTAACAGAGGAAGAAA
This sequence comes from Bidens hawaiensis, assembly GCF_021521415.1. Classification (NCBI taxonomy): domain Eukaryota; kingdom Viridiplantae; phylum Streptophyta; class Magnoliopsida; order Asterales; family Asteraceae; genus Bidens; species Bidens hawaiensis. Next base: position 151,128 of record NW_027495537.1, on the reverse strand, counting down.
AGTTAGAGAAAACTTTCTCCACGTTTCATGCATCAAATATAAACTTGCAAACACATTATCGTTTGCAGAATTTTAAGAGATACTCTGATCTAAATGCATTACTCCTTGTAGCAGAGAAAAATAATGAATTATTGATGAAAAATCATCAATCTCGTCCCACGGGTTCATTAGCAATACCAGAAGCACATGTTGCTCACAAAAGTTCTCATAAAAATTCTGATCATAAATGGGAACAAAGTCGAGGACGAGGCCGTGGACGTGGACGTGGTCATTTTGACAAAAGGCATTTTAATGATCGTAAGCATCCATTCAAATGGAACAATAACTCTTACGGTCGTGGTCGTGGCCGTGGTCGTAACCAGAGAGCCAATAATTATCATGTCCCACACAATACCAATTCCAACCACCAAAATAAATGGAATGAAGCTGGTAAGTCCGAAAACAATGGCACTTCATGTTTTAGATGTGGAAGTACAAACCACTGGGCAAAGGCTTGTCGCACAGCTCCACATCTGTGTGAACTGTACCAAGCCTCTCTAAAAGGAAAAGAGAAAGAAGTGAACCATGTTGATAACTTTAATAATATCAATGTTGAGCTGAGCGTTGAAGACTTTGGGGTAGAACTTTGAAACAAAGTTGCTTGACCACTATAATTAGATGCAGTTATTAAGTGTGTTCTCATTATCTTTAATTATGTAGTTCCTCTTTCATGTACTACTTGTGTTTCAATTAAATAAAGTTCTTATTAAAATATCATATGTCTTCGTTATACACTTATTTTTTTTCTTAATATTTTTCAAGATTTAAAATGAAAATCACCGGAGCACAAGATCAAACAAATGAAGAAGATATATGTATAGCGGATAGTGGAGCCACGCATACTATACTTAGATCTAAAAAATATTTTTATAAACTGAAACCAACAAAAGGGATCATCAATACAATATCAGGTCCTACAAACTTGATAGAAGGAGTGGGAAAAGCTAATTTAGCATTACCAAATGGTACAAAGCTCAAAATAGAAAATGCTTTATTTTCCCCAAAATCAACAAGAAATTTGTTGAGTTTCAGAAACATATATCATAATGGATATGATACTCAGTCAAGGACTGTTAGTAATGAAAAATATTTGCATATCATAAGCAAAGATCAAATATTGGAAAAATTGCCAATGCTCCATTCTGGTTTGCATTATACATATATAAATGTGCCTCAAACACATATGGCAGTCAAAGAAAATTGTTGCGATTCTGGTATCATAAACTTATGGCATGACAGATTAGGCCATCCAGGATCCACAATGATGAAAATGATCATTGAAAATACACATGGGCATCCACTGAAAGGTCAAAAGATCCATAAAATAGATAAAATGCCTCAATGTACATCTTGTTCTCTTGGAAAATTAATTACAAGGCCTTCGCCATTAAAAGTCGATAAAGAAACACCAATGTTTCTTGAAAGAATTCAAGGTGACATATGTGGACCAATTCATCCACCATGTGGACCATTTAGATACTTCATGGTCTTAATAGACGCATCCAGCAGATGGTCTAATATCTCTTTATTATCGACTCGTAATGTTACTTTTGCAAAATTTCTTGCTCAATTTATCAAATTACGTGCACATTTTCCAGATTATACCATTAAAAGAGTAAGGCTTGATAATGCGGGAGAATTTACATCACATGCTTTTGATGATTATTGCATGTCTGTGGGGATTGTTGTAGAACACCCTGTTGCTCATGTACACACACAAAATGGCTTAGCCGAGTCGTTGATCAAACGCCTACAGCTAATAGCTAGACCATTAATAATGAGGACAAAACTCCCTGTTTCTATTTGGGGTCATGCAATTATGCATGCTGGATCATTAATCCGCGTGAGACCAAGTGCAAATCATAAATACTCTCCCACACAACTTGTTTCTGGAAATGAGCCAAATATCTCTCATCTTAGAATTTTTTGTTGTGCTGTGTATGTTCCTATTGCACCACCACAACGCACAAAAATGGGTCCCCAAAGAAGGTTGGGAATATATGTTGGATATGAAACATCTTCCATCATAAGATACCTTGAACCTTTAACAGGTGATGTATTTACAGCACGTTTTGCTGATTGTCATTTTAACGAGACAATGTTCCCGACATTAGGGGGAGAAATGAAAAAGCAAGAAAGAGATATATCATTGTGTGTGCCATCATTGTTACACCTAGACCCAAGATCAAAACAAAGTGAGACAGAGGTTCAAAAAATAATACATCTACAAGAAATTGCAAATCAGTTACCTGATGCATTTACTGATATAAACAGGGTCACTAAATCTCATATACCAGCTGCTAATGCTCCAGCTCGAGTTGAGATTCCAAGCAAGCAAAACCATAATAATGCACCTCATGAATCTCAAAAACGTTTAAAACGTGGAAGGCCAATCGGTTCAAAGGATAAAAATCCTCGAAAAAGAAAGGGTTCTGAGAAGGATACTGACCCTAAGGAAGGAATGATTGACAAAACCTTCCCTCAGGAAAGAATAAATGATATAACATTTCCTCAGGAATAAATAAATGATTCCAATAAAGAATTATCAATAAACTATGGTAAATCACATATAATGTGGGATCGAGATGAAATGGAAAATATTGATGATATATTTTCTTATTCTGTGGCAAGCGATATCATGGAAGAAAATGATAACCCTGAACCAAAATCTGTAAATGATTGTAAAAATCGACAAGATTGGAACAAATGGAAAGATGCTATGCAAGCTGAATTAAACTCACTAAACAATCGAAAGGTTTTTGGACCTATTGTCATTACACCAAAGTCAATGAAACCTGTAGGATATAAATGGGTTTTTGTGAGAAAACGAAATGAGAAAAATGAAGTTACAAGATATAAAGCAAGACTTGTAGCTCAAGGTTTTTCTCAGAGGCCAGGAATTGACTATGAAGAAACGAATTCTCCTGTCATGGATGCTATTACGTTTAGATATTTAATCAGCTTAGCAGTCTCTAAAAATTTAGAGATGCGCCTTATGGATGTTGTCACAGCTTACTTGTATGGATCACTAGATAGTGACATCTATATGAAAATTCCCGAAGGATTTAAACTCCCCGATGCAATAAGCTCAAAGCCTAAGGAAATGTATTCCATCAAATTACAAAGATCCTTGTATGGACTGAAACAATCTGGAAGGATGTGGTACAATCGTTTGAGTGATTATTTGATAAGCAAAGGATACACAAATAATCTTATTTGTCCATGTGTCTTCATCAAGAATACAACATCAGGATATGTGATCATAGCTGTGTATGTTGACGATCTAAATTTAATTGGGACATAAAAAGAAATTAATGAAGCAATTGCTCTTTTAAAGAAAGAATTCGAAATGAAAGATCTTGGAAAAACCAAATATTGTCTTGGTTTACAAATTGAGCATATGCATAATGGGATACTTGTGCATCAGTCAACTTATACTGAGAAACTCTTAAAACGTTTCAATATGGACAAAGCAAATCCTTTAAGCACACCGATGGTTGTTAGATCACTCAATGTTGACAATGATCCATTTCATCCTTGCGAAGATAATGAAGAGATTCTTGGTCCCGAAGTACCATACCTCAGTGCAATTGGAGCACTTATGTATTTTACTAACTGTACAAGACCTGCCATTTCTTTTGCAGTTAATTTATTGGCAAGATTCAGTTCATCCCCTACTAAAAGAAATTGGAATGGCATTAAACATATTTTTCGGTATTTAAAAGGAACTGTTGATTTAGGTTTATTTTATCCTAACGATTCAAAAGAATGTTTAGTTGGTTATGCAGATGCAGGTTATTTATCTTACCCCCATAAAGCAAAATCTCAAACTGGATATGTATTTAAGAATGGAGGAACTGCGATTTCATGGCGTTCTCAGAAACAAACACTCATTGCAACATCTTCAAATCATGCTGAAGTCATTGCATTGCATGAAGCTTCAAGAGAATGTGTATGGTTAAGATCTATGTCACGACACATATTGATTTCTTGTGGACTAGAGAAAGATCGAATTCCAACTCCTATCTATGAAGATAATGCAGCTTGTGTCTCGCAAATGAAGGAATGATATATCAAAAGTGACAGAACAAAGCATATACCACCAAGATACTTTGAGTATACTCTAGACCTTATTAAAGACAGTCAGGTTGAAATGAGATATGTCCAGTCCAGCAACAACTCAGCTGATCTTTTCACAAAAGCACTTCCCACAGCAACATTCAGGAAACATGTTCATGATATTGGCATGCGCCATGTACGAACAATGTAACGACCTGCAATTTGAGGGGGAGCTATATACTGCACTCTTTTTCCCTTAGCAAAAGTTTTTTCCCATTGGGTTTTCCTTTAGCAAGGTTTTTAATAAGGCAGTACTTCAAGACCCCGAAGTTTTGAAATGGTGTCATCCAAGGGGGAGTGTTATGAATCACCACCGACAACCTTGCCGACAATATTGTATGACACCAAATTTCAAAGGCCAATTATATGACCTTGTCTACCAAATATACAATCTTGTCTTCTAAATAGCATAATTGGTTGTAATATATATATCATATAAATGTAAGGGCAAAGATCACCCGAGACACATTCTCATATTTGCTATTATCATCTTTCTTTCATAATCATATTCAATATTCTTATAATTGTGGTGATATTATAACAAAGAGGTAAAAATCAGAAAATCTATCAAGAAAATTAGACGTGACAATGAGGTGAATTTTATTAAATTTAATTTCATGAGTCAATTTTCATGCCCAACAAGGAATTTATTGGAAACTAGTTGTCCCCACACACCCAACTATGACTAATAAAAAAATGAATAGTTAAATAACTTAAATTATAAAATCACTAAAATACAATTTAAATATAAAAAAAAATTATTTCAAAAGCAATAGAGACACCAAAGACCCTTCTACGAGCTCCGTATAGGCTTTAGGTGGGGGGCTTCCCCGCTCGTATAAACCCCTGTATATTCCTATACGCCCCGTATAGCTCTATACGGGACGTATAAGGGGATGCCCCTAATATGTCTCTAAAGATAAGTTCAAATGAGGGGACTAGGGGTATTTTTGGGTTATACCCACCTGGTTGCCTCTCTTCGTAAGAGCATTTCAACCCATCCTCTAAAATTATATGAGGAGAATTTGCAAATTATATGATGGAGTTGTGAGTGTAAATTATAGGGTGGAGAGAGAAAAAATAGTGATTTTTTGTAAATTTAGGGAAACTTTGTTTGCCATATTTATTTTTTAATATTTGTTATCTGTTGTGAGTAGAGTAGAGACGAAAAAGTAATGATAAATGATAAAAAAGTATTATTTAATTGAACATGAAATAAAAATATAGTGTTTTTTAGTGTAATTATAAAAATAAATATGTGGGACGGGCTAGAAATGGTCTAATTGTTGCATCTTTGTATATATCAAAATTAAGATAAAGATCAATACACAAAACCTTATTATGTCGACACCATCTTTTTAGAATAAATGGATCTGACCAGTTCCATATATGCTAATAAATTAAGAAGTAAAGGCAATAAATATATTAAATTAAGTTTCCTATATTTTCGAATTGAATGCATGACTTTCCAGTCTTTGTTAATGGTCGAAATGTAGAAGCATCCCACTTGTTTCCAAGAAAATGTGAATCTAATTACGTATCTGTCCCTGGATATTTTGAGAAGACTTTTGACGTTTTGATGGCTTTATATTCTTATCAATATTCACTTTAATCAACAACCTCATTGTCTCTTGTTATCTAGTTTCAATGGCTTCTACTTCATCTGCTCACAAATATGATGTTTTTCTTAGCTTCAGAGGTGAAGACACTCGGTATTCTTTTACCGACCATCTTTATAAGGCGTTAAACCAAGCTGGAATTAACTTTTAAAAATGATGGTTTTACCAAAAAGAAAAAAAAAACATTATAAAAATCACTCTTTGAAATACTTTTGAACTTGTGTCCTTTTAAAATCAAAAGGGCTTTATAGAGGACTTTACTACTACACCTTTTTAAACTTTTTGTTATCAATTAACTTTTAAAAATCTTATGAGTTCACTGAAACTTTTTATATATTATTTTAACGTAAAATTTGAAAATCAGTAGGTTCTCGTGAACCCGTACTAAATCCGCCCCTGCTAACTTGTTCATAGTGGTAGATTTCATGACCGCGTTTAACCCCTCCATAACCAAAATAAAAAGGGAAAGTGCTAGGGGGTCACCTTGACTCCCTATTTATCACTACTAAATTCATTAATGTTTTAAACTCTTGCATTGTGAATTTTTGCGTAAACATTGCATATCCCGTGTAAATTGTTTTCTCATTGTAGTCGATGATTATACTAAATCGATTTGGGTTTTTTTTAAACACAAATATGAAGTTAGTATGCCTAACTAATTTTCACAAAATGATAAGAGGTAAAAATCAGAAAATCTATCAAGAAAATTAGACGTGACAATGAGGTGAATTTTATTAAATTTAATTTCATGAGTAAATTTTCATGCCCAACAAGGAATTTATTGGAAACTAGTTGTCCCCACACACCCAACTATGACTAATAAAAAATGAATAGTTAAATAACTTAAATTATAAAATCACTAAAATACAATTTAAATATAAAAAAAAATTATTTCAAAAGCAATAGAGACACCAAAGACCCTTCTACGAGCTCCGTATAGGCTTTAGGTGGGGGGCTTCCCCGCTCGTATACACCCATGTATATTCCTATACGCCCCGTATAGCTCTATACGGGACGTATAATGGGATGCCCCTAATAGGTCTCTAAAGATAAGTTCAAATGAGGGGACTAGGGGTATTTTTGGGTTATACCCACCTGGTTGCCTCTCTTCGTAAGAGCATTTCAACCCATCCTCTAAAATTATATGAGGAGAATTTGCAAATTATATGATGGAGTTGTGAGTGTAAATTATAGGGTGGAGAGAGAAAAAATAGTGATTTTTTGTAAATTTAGGGAAACTTTGTTTGCCATATTTATTTTTTAATATTTGTTATCTGTTGTGAGTAGAGTAGAGACGAAAAAGTAATGATAAATGATAAAAAAGTATTATTTAATTGAACATGAAATAAAAATATAGTGTTTTTTAGTGTAATTATAAAAATAAATATGTGGGACGGGCTAGAAATGGTCTAATTGTTGCATCTTTGTATATATCAAAATTAAGATAAAGATCAATACACAAAACCTTATTATGTCGACACCATCTTTTTAGAATAAATGGATCTGACCAGTTCCATATATGCTAATAAATTAAGAAGTAAAGGCAATAAATATATTAAATTAAGTTTCCTATATTTTCGAATTGAATGCATGACTTTTCAGTCTTTGTTAATGGTCGAAATGTAGAAGCATCCCACTTGTTTCCAAGAAAATGTGAATCTAATTACGTATCTGTCCCTGGATATTTTGAGAAGACTTTTGACGTTTTGATGGCTTTATATTCTTATCAATATTCACTTTAATCAACAACCTCATTGTCTCTTGTTATCTAGTTTCAATGGCTTCTACTTCATCTGCTCACAAATATGATGTTTTTCTTAGCTTCAGAGGTGAAGACACTCGGTATTCTTTTACCGACCATCTTTATAAGGCGTTAAACCAAGCTGGAATTAACTTTTAAAAATGATGGTTTTACCAAAAAGAAAAAAAAAAACATTATAAAAATCACTCTTTGAAATACTTTTGAACTTGTGTCCTTTTAAAATCAAAAGGGCTTTATAGAGGACTTTACTACTACACCTTTTTAAACTTTTTGTTATCAATTAACTTTTAAAAATCTTATGAGTTCACTGAAACTTTTTATATATTATTTTAACGTAAAATTTGAAAATCAGTAGGTTCTCGTGAACCCGTACTAAACCCGCCCCTGCTAACTTGTTCATAGTGGTAGATTTCATGACCGCGTTTAACCCCTCCATAACCAAAATAAAAAGGGAAAGTGCTAGGGGGTCACCTTGACTCCCTATTTATCACTACTAAATTCATTAATGTTTTAAACTCTTGCATTGTGATTTTTTGCGTAAACATTGCATATCCCGTGTAAATTGTTTTCTCATTGTAGTCGATGATTATACTAAATCGATTTGGGTTTTTTTTAAACACAAATATGAAGTTAGTATGCCTAACTAATTTTCACAAAATGATAAGAGGTAAAAATCAGAAAATCTATCAAGAAAATTAGACGTGACAATGAGGTGAATTTTATTAAATTTAATTTCATGAGTAAATTTTCATGCCCAACAAGGAATTTATTGGAAACTAGTTGTCCCCACACACCCAACTATGACTAATAAAAAATGAATAGTTAAATAACTTAAATTATAAAATCACTAAAATACAATTTAAATATAAAAAAAAATTATTTCAAAAGCAATAGAGACACCAAAGACCCTTCTACGAGCTCCGTATAGGCTTTAGGTGGGGGGCTTCCCCGCTCGTATACACCCCTGTATATTCCTATACGCCCCGTATAGCTCTATACGGGACGTATAATGGGATGCCCCTAATAGGTCTCTAAAGATAAGTTCAAATGAGGGGACTAGGGGTATTTTTGGGTTATACCCACCTGGTTGCCTCTCTTCGTAAGAGCATTTCAACCCATCCTCTAAAATTATATGAGGAGAATTTGCAAATTATATGATGGAGTTGTGAGTGTAAATTATAGGGTGGAGAGAGAAAAAATAGTGATTTTTTTGTAAATTTAGGGAAACTTTGTTTGCCATATTTATTTTTTAATATTTGTTATCTGTTGTGAGTAGAGTAGAGACGAAAAAGTAATGATAAATGATAAAAAAATATTATTTAATTGAACATGAAATAAAAATATAGTATTTTTAGTGTAATTATAAAAATAAATATGTGGGACGGGCTAGAAATGGTCTAATTGTTGCATCTTTGTATATATCAAAATTAAGATAAAGATCAATACACAAAACCTTATTATGTCGACACCATCTTTTTAGAATAAATGGATCTGACCAGTTCCATATATGCTAATAAATTAAGAAGTAAAGGCAATAAATATATTAAATTAAGTTTCCTATATTTTCGAATTGAATGCATGACTTTTCAGTCTTTGTTAATGGTCGAAATGTAGAAGCATCCCACTTGTTTCCAAGAAAATGTGAATCTAATTACGTATCTGTCCCTGGATATTTTGAGAAGACTTTTGACGTTTTGATGGCTTTATATTCTTATCAATATTCACTTTAATCAACAATCTCGTTGTCTCTTGTTATCTAGTTTCAATGGCTTCTACTTCATCTGCTCACAAATATGATGTTTTTCTTAGCTTCAGAGGTGAAGACACTCGGTATTCTTTTACCGACCATCTTTATGAGGCGTTAAAACTAGCTGGAATTAGGACTTTCTGGGATGATAATGAAATACGTCATGGTCAACAACTGAAGTCAGAATTAGAAAGATCAATAAAAGATTCAAAGGCTTCAGTTACTGTAATTTCAGAGAATTATGCAAATTCAAGTTGGTGTCTAGATGAGCTTTGCTGGATGCTAGAGCAAAAGATTTTCTTCCAAGTTAAAAAATAACCGGTTTTTTACTTGTTAATCTGACACTATTGACTTTTATAAATCCAAGATTCGTTTGACTTCAGCTGGCTAAATTGATTTAATGATTAACCATCTTTTATTCTAATTACATACTAACTAATTAAGTATCCTATTAAGTTGCATATTAACATCATTAACTGATTAACTAAATGTTTGACTTTCTAATTATTGGCTCTTTGACTGTTGACTTTCTTCGTTTTAGAATGTTGATTAAACTGTTACACATACTTACCATTACACATACATACATTAAAACATAGACACACTTAAATAGCTTATGCAGGGAATCAAACACCGCATACACAAAAACACTCATATATACATGGACACACTTATGCCTACACAGAACACTCATACATACATGTCAGACATACATGTGAAAAGATACTTATGCCCCTACACAAATAAGTATACACATATTTCTTTACAAAGTCTAACAGTTAACTCTCTAACTAATGAGTTTGTTGTTGCTTTAATAATGGTTGTTGACTTTGTAGAAAGTCAAACAGTTGCACAGACAGTTTACAAAGTCAAACAGTAAAAAGACACTTATTGCCCTACACAAATACATACTAATTTATATTATATACATATTGAATTATGCATATTGTGTGTATGACTAACTGATTTAGTTTGACTACCACCCACTTAGATACATACATACATACAGACACATATGACTAACTATACACACACACAACGATACTGATCATACAAACATAAATATAACTATACATACAAGCATACTTATAAGTATACATATAATCTATAAAACTTCTATATACACCATATTTAAATAATGTCGTACATTCAGCACGGGCAGGAGGTGACTAAAATTAAAGTAGTTAACAGTTTTCTGAGTTGACAAGTTTAAGATTACCCAATTTTTAAAAAGAAAACTTACTTTGAACAACTTGATGGTTCTTTTTGATAGCAGTGGGCGGTGAGGTTACGAGTGGAATTGTTACTTCGAATAACTTGATGGTTCTTTTTGGTAGTTGAAGATTTTTTTAGTTAAATAGTAAACAGTACAACTTTAATGTCAAACAATGTAATGAACAGAAACATGACGAACATACTTTGGTTTAAATGGAGTGTATCTAGTACGGTTTCTGATTACTAAATTCTGATTTTAATTTTTTTTTTTTTTTTTATAATTCATCATATTGTTTATATTACATCGAAACAGAAGGCAAGTGGGCAACAAGCTGCGCCGCTACCTCTTTTTGAATTGCATCGAACATACTTTGCATTTACGTTCTTTAGAGGTTTTTATGTCTTGCTCTAAATTATGATCATAATACTTCTTATGTGCAAGGTCTGAAAATGCCTTTATTAAAGATTTCGTTCAAAACATTTACCGTGAACTAGATTTGAAACTCCTTAGTATTCCAACCAATCTAGCTGGAATAGAGACTCGAGCCAGAGATATCAATACCTGGTTGAAAAATGAGCAACCTCGTTCTCCAGTTCTAGCAATTTGTGGTATGGGAGGAATCGGCAAGACAACACTTGCGAAATACATTTATAACTCAAACAAGCAGAACTTTGAAAGCAGCAGCTTTCTTGAAGTGATTGTGAATCAGCCTAGTTATATGCTTGGTCTTCAGAAGCAACTTCTTTCGGATTTAGGAAATAACATAATGATATCTAGTGATTCTGAGGGAACACTTCATGTTGAGAAGGCCATACAAAGGAAAAAGGCACTTATTGTGGTTGACGACATTGATGATGCAGACCAACTAAGCACTTTATTTGGAACAAAGGCGCTCCATACACAAAGCAGGATCATTATAACAACAAGGCATCTACGCATAGATACAAAGTTTGATTCCATATCTTCTGGATGCCATGTTCACAAAGTTGCACTGTTGAATCGTGATGAATCATTAGAGCTCTTAAGTTGGCATGCCTTTGAATCCAAAATTCCTATCGAAGGGTTCGAGGAGGTTGCAATACAGTTAGCACAATATTGTGAAGGAAATCCGCTAGCTCTTAAAGTATTGGGCTCTTCTTTACCTGTTACGGCGCAAGATCAGCGGACAAGAAATCAAATGATTGAAATGTGGAGAAGCAGAATGAATTCACTTAATTCCTTGAAAGGAGATCTTGATCATAGAATCCAACATGTATTATATAAGAGTTTTGAATCGTTGCCAAGTGATAAGCTCCAAGAATTGTTTCTCCATATTGCTAGTTTGTTTATTAGGGAAAATAAATATGATGTGGAAGAGGCACTCGAGAAAGATTGGGATGCTAAAAATGGGGTCACCACCCTCATTAATAGATGCCTTGTTACTGTTACAACAGTTGGTTATTTGGAGATGCATAAACTCCTTCAAGATATGGCAAGTCAGATTGTTTATAAAGAGTCTGAAGATCCTGCAAAACGTAGCAGAGTCTGGCATAAAGATGACGCTTATCGTTTGTTAAGGGAAGGAGATGTAAGATGCTTTTGTGTGTATCTTTAAGCTCACTTTCCATCTATTATTTCAAAAAGCATTCTCTAATTAATTTCATTTCTTTCTTCATCAGGGTTCAAAGAGAATTAAAGGACTATTAGTTGACATGGAAGAGCCAGAGCTATGGATGACATCAGAGGTAAGTCAAATAATTAGATTAGTGTATATCTTTTTTGGTAAGATTATAATGATTTTATCAGTATAGTAAGTGTCATGCACTAATAAGGGCATAATATGCTCCGCACGTGTTTAATGAAAAATGGGATATGTGGCAAGAAGTATGTTAATCTATCTATTGAAGTTTACGATTCTAATCGTGAAAGTTGGTATGATAATTTGATAACTTGATTCACTAGCTCTGATTCTATTCAATACAGAAATACAAGAAACCTAAAATTAAGGAATTATCTTACTAATATATTAAAGCAAAACAATGTGGACACATAGCATCTTTCTAAAGTGTCCACATAGGATGACACATAAGCTAATTCCAAAATTAAACCCTATTTAAATCTATTAAATTAATTTGCTACATTTATTATTATTTTTAAAATTACTAAATTAAATTATCATCAACTCTCATTTAATGTGATTTTCAAAAAAAAAAAAGTTTAATGGTTATTTATGTATTACGTCTTTTAAACTAATTTTTTAAATACTTTATTTTAAAATATTATTATTATAAAGATTCTTTTGATTTGGGTAAAACAACTAACATATGCCTAAACTATTAAAAGTCTATGAAAATTAGTTAAACTTGGCTTGACTCTTGATTTATTTTACCATTTTAAAACTTTAAAGTTATCCTTTCGTACCATTGAATAATTAATATGGGAAAACCGCATATGTTATACAGCGAGATATTTGAAGGTTTTATGAACAATTTTTGTATTTAATACTTTTTTCAAATTTATATATAATGTAATATTTAATTTCGTATATAAGAAATTGTTATACATTCCTAAATTATACCATGTACATAAACATCTTTTTTATTGATGTTATATTCTTTATTCAGCCCGTGTATTACACGGGTTACTAACCTAGTTTACGTATTATGTTAACTGTGAATGTAATTGAGGAAAGATGTGCCAGCTGTGATTGAGTCAACGTACGGATAGTCCCAAAATAATGTTATTTCCTTTAAATTAATTCCAACACCATGAAATTGAAAAAAAAAATAAAAATTATTTGAGATCTCTTCCTCACTTGTCAGTTGAATTACTTTGTAGTAATATTAAGATTTAATAATCAACATTTACATTTAAGATTTCAATCTTCGACGTGTGGATATTTATCTAAATCGCCTAGCAAGTCCATGGGCTAAGCCCAAGCCCTTTTCTAAGCAAGTCCGTTGACGGGTTAGAGATGATTTTATTTTTTCTTAATAACCGACTTTGGGTTTCATCAAGAGATTTGTTATTGTATTGAGCAATGTTTTCAGACCTGACCCGGACGCCTTGCCGGTTCAAAGGTCGAACCGACCCGGGAGGGCGAACCGACGTTGACCCGGATGATGTCATAATATATATATATATATATATATATATATATTATCAAAATGTTCGAAACGTTAGATTAAAAATTTATCATAAATTATATAATAATGATTTTTGTCCTCACTCATAAAACCTTCCTGAAATATTTTTGTTTTCTAATACTTAATATTAAGATTTTACCTTAAAAACCAAGAATGAATTCTGGTTTGATGTCTTTTGTGGTTTTCCCTAAGGTTCATCTCGGTTGAATGCCTGGCTTCGACTCCCACCACACACAAAATTTTTGATTTAATAAAAACATAGGACTTACCGGTTCTGGTCTGACCGCAAACCGCCAAACCCGGCCGGGTTGTTAGAAACGATCTATACTATGCGAACCGGCCCGGAATACCTAGCGGATCCCGGCCGGTCCGGGTTTCAAAACATTGGTATTGAGGTGCTGATATAAAAAAAAAGTGAGTTTGCTCTAAATTCTGTCTGATTTAAAAAAGTGAGTATATTGACCTTGTGATAGTTGAGTCATATTTAATTCAACTTTTAGTACGTTCAACTCTAGGTGCATGAGACTTACTAAATGTGCAGGAATTTAAAACTAGTTCGTTAGTAAAGATGAAGAACCTAAAATTCCTCACACTCAGATTTGTGAAACTCAGTGGGACCTATGAGAATTTTCCAGATTTAATATGGTTGAAGTGGTTCAGATGTAATCTAAAAACAATACCCCCTGGTCTATTAACAAGCTGCTTGGTGTCTTTACGCATGACTGATGGAGATTTGGAAAAGTTTGACCCACCCATGGTATACGGAATTTAGTCACTCTACCTTTTAGCTTTACAGTTTTAAAAAATCTTCATTTGAATGCATTTTGATAAATTCAACTTGTTATTCATGGAAACAGGTTCTTAGTTCACTCAAGATTCTAGATCTTTCTTGCTCTCGGAATCTTGTCAGCATCTGCAATCTCATTCGACTCCCTAAACTTAAGATATTGGACCTTTCAAGTTGTACCAGTTTGACATACATTTGTAAAACCATAAGAGACCTCAAGAATCTTTCTTACTTGAGCTTGTACCAGTGCACTAAACTGTGGAAGTCGAATCCGATATTTATTTCTGGAGAGATTCCAGAACAGCCTTTGTTTTCCTTACCCCAATCATTATCTTTAATGGATTTAGCTGGCAATTCATTTGAGATGTTGCCCAGTTACATTGACCTTAAAATGCTTACAAAACTTCTGTTGTTTAATTGTCCAAACCTCAAGTCTCTCCCATGTCTCCCAAAAATGCTTGTACAGTTGAGCGTAGGTTGGTGTTCATCACTGGAGAATATAACGTTCCAATCAGGTCTGTTTACACTGCAGGAGTTTAATTATGAAGGTTGTTTCAAATTGTGTGAGATTCAAGGACTCTTTAAGTTAGTGCCCATAGCCAAACTTGATGAAGCAGATCTGGGACATATGCAATGGACTAAAGCATATCAAGATCATAAGGTGGACCTGGTTGGTGATGAAATTATCAAAGGCAGAACTTTTAATACACAGGTTCTCCCTCTCTCTCTCTCTCTATATATATATATGTGTGTGTGTGTGTGTGTGTTAGTCTCTCTCAAATAGCATGATGAAGTAACAGAATTTTGTGTAGCGGTTCTTCTAGGAAGGCTTCATGATGATCGATGAACAACACAGTAACAATATATTGTAATTGAATTGAGTAATAATGGAAATAAAAATGATCACAAACGGATGTAATATTAATAATAGTAATAATGATTACATTCACACAGTAACAATATAATGTAATATTAATAATTACAAGATGAAACGGTGCAACTGTTCTTGGTAACCGTCTCATGAACAAACACGTCGTTAAAACCTAACGACACTAACATAGTAAACGGGCTTTTTTGATAACAGTCTGGCCAGTTACAAACATTTGACACAACATTGGCTTTTAAACAATCTTAGCCCATTACAAATACATAAAGTAAATAGTCTTGGCCCATTAAACAAAGAAACATAGCATGTGCAGCACACTGATTTTAAACGTGACAAGATCAGCAGATTAAACATCCAATATTTTGTGTGTGTAATTATATAGATGTTGTATGAATATGGTATAAGGAGCACCTTTCTGCAAGGTGTAACGGATCAAAGCATGGCGACACATGAGTATACGTCAACATCTTCCAATTACTTATCCTTTCATGTGCCTTTGCACCCAAAGAAGCAGAGGATCCAAGGATTATATGTAACGGTCATATACAGATCATTAGGTGAGGATACAAATATTAAGTCACCGCCTGTGTTTGCCAGAATTAGTAACAAAACCAAACGTGTTACCTGGGTATACAACCCTGTGGTGTATTGCAAACCCAGAGTGGGTGAAGATGCTATCTGGTTAAGTTATTGGCCAATTGGCAACACATTAGACGCTGGAGATGAAGTTCATGTGGATATCCTTGGGGATAAAGGAACGATCGTAATAAGTGGGTATGGTGCGAGCCTTGTGTATATGGATGCTGGTGAAGCAGAGAAAGAAAAAGAAAAGAGTGAAATGATGAAAAGCGAAGAAGTGATTGGAGGAGATCTATTTACCTTAATCGAAACCTAGGTCTTAACCTGAGTGTCCAGTGCTTCAACCATTGACTATATGACCAACAAAACAAGAAATATGATTATACACATATTAATCAACATGAAACTAACACATAATATAATTAAAGAAGCTTAAGTGATACCTTGTCAAACTGAACAAGCAACCATCTCGTCCAACGTTTCGGTCAAACACATTCGAGTTGTTGACATACGGTACAGCTCGAATGTCAACATGTCTTGAGTTACCCTGCTTATTCACATAATCAGCCACACGATATAACCAAACTTAAACCAAACAAAATAAAACTAAAAATCCAAAACAAAAAGGCACGTAAAATAGATTATGAAAAACTCGTTACCCTGCAAACACTCATTATTCGTATACAGCAAACAGACACGAATAATATATTATGATGATTTTGCACGAGAATCATCATTATACACAAAACTTAAGCAAAAGCTCATGATTCATATACAGCAAACAAACATAAATTATCAGTTACCATCTATTGCACGAATAATAGATTATTAAAACTCGCGGTTCATATGCAGTAAACAGACGTGTATAATATCTTATGATGATTTTGCACGAGTATCATCATTATTCACAAAAATTAAGCAAAAACTCGTGATTCATATACAGAAAAGAAACACAAATCAACTGTTATCATCTTTTGCGCAAATAATAGATTATGAAAAACTCGCGGTTCGTATACAGTAAACAGACACGAAATAATAATCGATTACAAGTATTTTTCACAAAACATACACACAGCATTTAGCATCATTTCAAGGCTCATATACAGTAAACAGACAAAATAATATCGATTATTTACAATTGGTCAGACCCGGGTAAGACCCACGAGACCCAACCCAAATCAGACCCGGTTATTTACAATAGGTCAGTTCCCGCACTTACCTGCCACTTCATTGCAAATCGTTTGTATGTTTTTTAAGGAAGTATCCCAATAAACCGATCAGACCCGGTTATGTTACAACAGGGTCGGTTCCCGCATACTGAGAATACCACTAAAAGGGTCCGGGTCATCGGGTCTTGCCCAGTTTATGCTACCGGGCCTGGTTAATGGTATCCTTAGAACCCGAGAGCCGACCCTATTGTAATACAACCGAGTTTGATCGATTCGAGTCTCACGAGTCATACCCGTTGTTTATGCTCACCCCACAGACAAAATAAATGATTATTATGAAATCAATTGAGTTTTAATTTGATGGTTTATGAAGAAGAATTAGACTCACTTTTGTGGCCCGAGCCTTATATATACATGGAATCGGGGGAGCA
The DNA here is from genome assembly GCF_021521415.1 of Bidens hawaiensis. Taxonomy (NCBI): domain Eukaryota; kingdom Viridiplantae; phylum Streptophyta; class Magnoliopsida; order Asterales; family Asteraceae; genus Bidens; species Bidens hawaiensis. The sequence continues at coordinate 133,649 of NW_027495537.1, read as the reverse complement.
TTGATAAAACTACCCCTGTTTTCTTGAATACTGAACACATAGTTTTAGGGTAAATTCGTCCATGAGGATTTTAATTAAGCTTCTGGATGAAAGACTATATGACCAACAAAACAAAAAATAAGCACTTCAGCCATTGAATATATGACCAACAAAACAAAAAGTATGATTATCATCATATTAATGACCACTTATTCAAACACATAATTTAGTTAAAGCAGCTCAAAAGATACCTTGTCAAACTGAATACGCACTTGCATAGCAAGCTCGGGACCGATAATCTCACTTGAAACCATCTCGTCCAACGTTTCCGTCAAACACATTCCAATTGTTGACCTGCGGTACAACTCGAATGTCGACATGAAAGACCTGTTCATATACAGTAAACAGAAACAAAATAATTAATTATCATGATTTTAGCACAACATACACACAAAATAAGCCTAAATTCAAGGCTCATAACCGTAGACGAACACAAATAACAGGTTATCATGATTTTGCACAAGAATCATCATTATGAACAAAAGTTAACAAAAACTTGTGATTCTTATACAGCAAACAAACATAAATCATCAGTTATCATCTTTTGAACAACTAATAAATTATGAAAAACTCGCCGTTCGTATATAGTAAACAGTAAACCACACAGAAAGAATAGATTATGATGATTTTGCAAGAGAATCTTCAATATACACAATATTTAAGCAAAAAACTCGTTATTCACATACAACAAGCAAACATAAAATCATCAGTTCTCATCTTTTGCACGAATAATAAACTATGAAATACTCACGGTTCGTACACAGAAAACAGACATGAGTACTAGATTACGAGTATTATGCACGAGAATCATCATTATACACATAAATTATGCAAAAAACTCGTGATTCATTTACTAAACAGACATGAAAAAAATCGATTACGAGTATTTTGCACAAAAATCTTCAACATACACACATCATTAAACAGACACAAAATTATATCAATTATGATGATTTGACACAAGGGCCTTTGAGTCTTGTCCTGTTAACGCTACAGGACCTGGTTAATGGTATTCTTATTACCCAGGAACCGACCCTGTTGTAATACAACCGGGTTTGATCGGTTTGGGTCTCGCGTGTCACCCTTTTGTAAAGACACGGGACGGCTTGGTGGTTAGGGTACCGATCTCGGGGACGTCGTGAAAATGTAAACGCGCTGGAAATATTTCCTAAACGAACCCGTTAAATGAGGATGGTCAAAAAACGATTCCGACCTTTGGGGATGGATCCAAAATCGAGGATGTTCCTATAGCCAATAGCATGGCGGAGCGGCCATATACAGTATTCCGACGAAGAATTCTGGTGCTGGAAGACTCATGAAAAAGAAAGAGACGGCTGGAACATTTTTTTTATTATTATTTTAGGGTTTAATAAGTTCGGTTTAATATTTAACCCATTGATCTTTCACTTGTTTGCATATAGTCTTTAAAACTTGTTAACTTTCTTTCATATGCTTATTATAAAAGGTATTAAATTAGATTATGCATTTTAACATTTAACCATCTCTATCTAGACTCGTTTATATTTGGTCTTCAACTTATAATTTTATACATAAAAATGATAAAATGTTTAAAATCTATATATCCATTAAAAAAATTCATTTTAGCCAATTCTTATTGGTTTCATTCACTAATTTCCATATATGTCTTACAACCTTAGAATTTGTTATCATTTAAATAATTCAAAATTAAATTCAAAATACCTTTGTAACTATTTTTCTTTCCCCTAAATTCTAACCCTAGAAATTGTAAGGCCCATGTGCCCTACTTTCACGCTGTTTGGATTTACTCATTCACATAATTCGTAAAATCAGAGTTAATTAAAGCATTCGCGGAATTAAAAGTCATTCATTCATACATATCATAAACATTGCATATCCCGTGTAAATTTTTTTCTCATTGTAGTCGATGATTATACTAAATCGATTTGGGTTTTTTTTATACACAAATATGAAGTTAGTATGCCTAACTAATTTTCACAAAATGATAAGAGGTAAAAATCAGAAAATCTATCAAGAAAATTAGACGTGACAATGAGGTGAATTTTATTAAATTTAATTTCATGAGTCAATTTTCATGCCCAACAATGAATTTATTGGAAACTAGTTGTCCCCACACACCCAACTATGACTAATAAAAAATGAATAGTTAAATAACTTAAATTATAAAATCACTAAAATACAATTTAAATATAAAAAAAAATTATTTCAAAAGCAATAGAGACACCAAAGACCCTTCTACGAGCTCCGTATAGGCTTTAGGTGGGGGGCTTCCCCGCTCGTATAAACCCCTGTATATTCCTATACGCCCCGTATAGCTCTATACGGGACGTATAAGGGGATGCCCCTAATAGGTCTCTAAAGATAAGTTCAAATGAGGGGACTAGGGGTATTTTTGGGTTATACCCACCTGGCTGCCTCTCTTCGTAAGAGCATTTCAACCCATCCTCTAAAATTATATGAGGAGAATTTGCAAATTATATGATGGAGTTGTGAGTGTAAATTATAGGGTGGAGAGAGAAAAAATAGTGATTTTTTGTAAATTTAGGGAAACTTTGTTTGCCATATTTATTTTTTAATATTTGTTATCTGTTGTGAGTAGAGTAGAGACGAAAAAGTAATGATAAATGATAAAAAAGTATTATTTAATTGAACATGAAATAAAAATATAGTGTTTTTTAGTGTAATTATAAAAATAAATATGTGAGACGGGCTAGAAATGGTCTAATTGTTGCATCTTTGTATATATCAAAATTAAGATAAAGATCAATACACAAAACCTTATTATGTCGACACCATCTTTTTAGAATAAATGGATCTGACCAGTTCCATGTATGCTAATAAATTAAGAAGTAAAGGCAATAAATATATTAAATTAAGCATCCCACTTGTTTCCAAGAAAATGTGAATTTAATTACGTATCTGTCCCTGGATATTTTGAGAAGACTTTTGACGTTTTGATGGCTTTATATTCTTATCAATATTCACTTTAATCAACAACCTCATTGTCTCTTGTTATCTAGTTTCAATGGCTTCTACTTCATCTGCTCACAAATATGATGTTTTTCTTAGCTTTAGAGGTGAAGACACTCGGTATTCTTTTACCGACCATCTTTATGAGGCGTTAAAACTAGCTGGAATTAGGACTTTCAGGGATGATGATGAAATACGTGAAGGTCAACAACTGAAGTCAGAATTAGAAAGATCAATAACAGATTCAAAGGCTTCAGTTATTGTATTTTCAGAGAATTATGCAAATTCAAGTTGGTGTCTAGATGAGCTTTGCTTGATCCTAGAGCAATGGAGGACGACCCGCCATTTTGTTTTCCCAGTGTTTTATGGCGTTGATCCTTCAGATGTCAGGAACCAGCGAGGAAGCTTCATGATAGCAGCAAAAGAAGGTTCGAAATGGACGGAGGATAACGTCAAACGGTGGAAGGCGGCCTTAACAGAGGTCGCTGATTTGAAGGGGAAGGTTGTTTTCGGGTATGCCTCAATCTCTCTCTCTCTATACTTGATTAAACTTGCTGCCACCATTTTTTTACTGGATTGTTTTTTTATTTTTACCATTTTATGTCAGAGTTAAGTGTAGAAATCACCCACGAGTTAGAACACCGTTTTGCAAAAATCAACTCTATGGTGGCTTTTATTTTATTTTATTTTTATTTTTACTTATTTTTACATATATCAACCTTGTGGTTTGCATTTTTTTGTAATTAGAACCAACCGTTAGTCCCAACTTTTAAAAACATGTCAAGCGACCCTTATGCCCCTTCTGTTTGCAACCCTGTGGTTGTGTAACATAGCGGAAATCAACCCTCGTAGTCTTAAAAGATTTTCTTCCAAGTTAAAAAATAACCGGTTTTTTACTTGTTAATCTGACACTATTGACTTTTATAAATCCAAGATTCGTTTGACTTCAGCTGGCTAAATTGATTTAATGATTAACCATCTTTTATTCTAATTACATACTAACTAATTAAGTATCCTATTAAGTTGCATATTAACATCATTAACTGATTAACTAAATGTTTGACTTTCTAATTATTGGCTCTTTGACTGTTGACTTTCTTCGTTTTTGAATGTTGATTAAACTGTTACACATACTTACCATTACACATACATACATTAAAACATAGACACACTTAAATAGCTTATGCAGGGAATCAAACACCGCATACACAAAAACACTCATATATACATGGACACACTTATGCCTACACAGAACACTCATACATACATGTTAGACATACATGTGAAAAGATACTTATGCCCCTACACAAATAAGTATACACATATTTCTTTACAAAGTCTAACAGTTAACTCTCTAACTAATGAGTTTGTTGTTGCTTTAATAATGTTTGTTGACTCTGTAGAAAGTCAAACAGTTGCACAGACAGTTTACAAAGTCAAACAGTAAAAAGACACTTATTGCCCTACACAAATACATACTAATTTATATTATATACATATTGAATTATGCATATTGTGTGTATGACTAACTGATTTAGTTTGACTACCACCCACTTAGATACATACATACATACAGACACATATGACTAACTATACACACACACAACGATACTGATCATACAAACATAAATATAACTATACATACAAGCATACTTATAAGTATACATATAATCTATAAAACTTCTATATACACCATATTTAAATAATGTCGTACATTCAGCACGGGCAGGAGGTGACTAAAATTAAAGTAGTTAACAGTTTTCTGAGTTGACAAGTTTAAGATTACCCAATTTTTAAAAAGAAAACTTACTTTGAACAACTTGATGGTTCTTTTTGATAGCAGTGGGCGGTGAGGTTACGAGTGGAATTGTTACTTCGAATAACTTGATGGTTCTTTTTGGTAGTTGAAGATTTTTTTAGTTAAATAGTAAACAGTACAACTTTAATGTCAAACAATGTAATGAACAGAAACATGACGAACATACTTTGGTTTAAATGGAGTGTATCTAGTACGGTTTCTGATTACTAAATTCTGATTTTAATTTTTTTTTTTTTTTTATAATTCATCATATTGTTTATATTACATCGAAACAGAAGGCAAGTGGGCAACAAGCTGCGCCGCTACCTCTTTTTGAATTGCATCGAACATACTTTGCATTTACGTTCTTTAGAGGTTTTTATGTCTTGCTCTAAATTATGATCATAATACTTCTTATGTGCAAGGTCTGAAAATGCCTTTATTAAAGATTTCGTTCAAAACATTTACCGTGAACTAGATTTGAAACTCCTTAGTATTCCAACCAATCTAGCTGGAATAGAGACTCGAGCCAGAGATATCAATACCTGGTTGAAAAATGAGCAACCTCGTTCTCCAGTTCTAGCAATTTGTGGTATGGGAGGAATCGGCAAGACAACACTTGCGAAATACATTTATAACTCAAACAAGCAGAACTTTGAAAGCAGCAGCTTTCTTGAAGTGATTGTGAATCAGCCTAGTTATATGCTTGGTCTTCAGAAGCAACTTCTTTCGGATTTAGGAAATAACATAATGATATCTAGTGATTCTGAGGGAACACTTCATGTTGAGAAGGCCATACAAAGGAAAAAGGCACTTATTGTGGTTGACGACATTGATGATGCAGACCAACTAAGCACTTTATTTGGAACAAAGGCGCTCCATACACAAAGCAGGATCATTATAACAACAAGGCATCTACGCATAGATACAAAGTTTGATTCCATATCTTCTGGATGCCATGTTCACAAAGTTGCACTGTTGAATCGTGATGAATCATTAGAGCTCTTAAGTTGGCATGCCTTTGAATCCAAAATTCCTATCGAAGGGTTCGAGGAGGTTGCAATACAGTTAGCACAATATTGTGAAGGAAATCCGCTAGCTCTTAAAGTATTGGGCTCTTCTTTACCTGTTACGGCGCAAGATCAGCGGACAAGAAATCAAATGATTGAAATGTGGAGAAGCAGAATGAATTCACTTAATTCCTTGAAAGGAGATCTTGATCATAGAATCCAACATGTATTATATAAGAGTTTTGAATCGTTGCCAAGTGATAAGCTCCAAGAATTGTTTCTCCATATTGCTAGTTTGTTTATTAGGGAAAATAAATATGATGTGGAAGAGGCACTCGAGAAAGATTGGGATGCTAAAAATGGGGTCACCACCCTCATTAATAGATGCCTTGTTACTGTTACAACAGTTGGTTATTTGGAGATGCATAAACTCCTTCAAGATATGGCAAGTCAGATTGTTTATAAAGAGTCTGAAGATCCTGCAAAACGTAGCAGAGTCTGGCATAAAGATGACGCTTATCGTTTGTTAAGGGAAGGAGATGTAAGATGCTTTTGTGTGTATCTTTAAGCTCACTTTCCATCTATTATTTCAAAAAGCATTCTCTAATTAATTTCATTTCTTTCTTCATCAGGGTTCAAAGAGAATTAAAGGACTATTAGTTGACATGGAAGAGCCAGAGCTATGGATGACATCAGAGGTAAGTCAAATAATTAGATTAGTGTATATCTTTTTTGGTAAGATTATAATGATTTTATCAGTATAGTAAGTGTCATGCACTAATAAGGGCATAATATGCTCCGCACGTGTTTAATGAAAAATGGGATATGTGGCAAGAAGTATGTTAATCTATCTATTGAAGTTTACGATTCTAATCGTGAAAGTTGGTATGATAATTTGATAACTTGATTCACTAGCTCTGATTCTATTCAATACAGAAATACAAGAAACCTAAAATTAAGGAATTATCTTACTAATATATTAAAGCAAAACAATGTGGACACATAGCATCTTTCTAAAGTGTCCACATAGGATGACACATAAGCTAATTCCAAAATTAAACCCTATTTAAATCTATTAAATTAATTTGCTACATTTATTATTATTTTTAAAATTACTAAATTAAATTATCATCAACTCTCATTTAATGTGATTTTCAAAAAAAAAAAAGTTTAATGGTTATTTATGTATTACGTCTTTTAAACTAATTTTTTAAATACTTTATTTTAAAATATTATTATTATAAAGATTCTTTTGATTTGGGTAAAACAACTAACATATGCCTAAACTATTAAAAGTCTATGAAAATTAGTTAAACTTGGCTTGACTCTTGATTTATTTTACCATTTTAAAACTTTAAAGTTATCCTTTCGTACCATTGAATAATTAATATGGGAAAACCGCATATGTTATACAGCGAGATATTTGAAGGTTTTATGAACAATTTTTGTATTTAATACTTTTTTCAAATTTATATATAATGTAATATTTAATTTCGTATATAAGAAATTGTTATACATTCCTAAATTATACCATGTACATAAACATCTTTTTTATTGATGTTATATTCTTTATTCAGCCCGTGTATTACACAGGTTACTAACCTAGTTTACGTATTATGTTAACTGTGAATGTAATTGAGGAAAGATGTGCCAGCTGTGATTGAGTCAACGTACGTATAGTCCCAAAATAATGTTATTTCCTTTAAATTAATTCCAACACCATGAAATTGAAAAAAAAAATAAAAATTATTTGAGATCTCTTCCTCACTTGTCAGTTGAATTACTTTGTAGTAATATTAAGATTTAATAATCAACATTTACATTTAAGATTTCAATCTTCGACGTGTGGATATTTATCTAAATCGCCTAGCAAGTCCATGGGCTAAGCCCAAGCCCTTTTCTAAGCAAGTCCGTTGACGGGTTAGAGATGATTTTATTTTTTCTTAATAACCGACTTTGGGTTTCATCAAGAGATTTGTTATTGTATTGAGCAATGTTTTCAGACCTGACCCGGACGCCTTGCCGGTTCAAAGGTCGAACCGACCCGGGAGGGCGAACCGACGTTGACCCGGATGATGTCATAATATATATATATATATATATATATTATCAAAATGTTCGAAACGTTAGATTAAAAATTTATCATAAATTATATAATAATGATTTTTGTCCTCACTCATAAAACCTTCCTGAAATATTTTATGGGCTTTTATGGGCTTGTTTTCTAATACTTAATATTAAGATTTTACCTTAAAAACCAAGAATGAATTCTGGTTTGATGTCTTTTGTGGTTTTCCCTAAGGTTCATCTCGGTTGAATGCCTGGCTTCGACTCCCACCACACACAAAATTTTTGATTTAATAAAAACATAGGACTTACCGGTTCTGGTCGGACCGCAAACCGCCAAACCCGGCCGGGTTGTTAGAAACGATCTATACTATGCGAACCGGCCCGGAATACCTAGCGGATCCCGGCCGGTCCGGGTTTCAAAACATTGGTATTGAGGTGCTGATATAAAAAAAAAGTGAGTTTGCTCTAAATTCTGTCTGATTTAAAAAAGTGAGTATATTGACCTTGTGATAGTTGAGTCATATTTAATTCAACTTTTAGTACGTTCAACTCTAGGTGCAGGAATTTAAAACTAGTTCGTTAGTAAAGATGAAGAACCTAAAATTCCTCAAACTCAGATCTGTGAAACTCAGTGGGACCTATGAGAATTTTCCAGATTTAATATGGTTGAAGTGGTACGGATGTAATCTAAAAACAATACCCCCTGGTCTATTAACAAGCTGCTTGGTGTCTTTACACCTGACTCATGGAGATTTGGAAAACTTTGACCCACCCATGGTATACGGAATTTAGTCACTCTACCTTTTAGCTTTACAGTTTTAAAAAATCTTCATTTGAATGCATTTTGATAAATTCAACTTGTTATTCATGGAAACAGGTTCTTAGTTCACTCAAGTTTCTAGATCTTTCTCGCTCTCTGAATCTTGTCAGCATCTGCAGTCTCATTCGACTCCCTAAACTTCAGATGTTGGACCTTTCAAGTTGTACCAGTTTGACATACATTTGTAAAACCATAAGAGACCTCAAGAATCTTTCTTACTTGAGCTTGTACCAGTGCACTAAACTGTGGAAGTCGAATCCGATATTTATTTCTGGAGAGATTCCAGAACAGCCTTTGTTTTCCTTACCCCAATCATTATCTTCAATGGATTTATCTGGCAATTCATTTGAGATGTTGCCCAGTTACATTGACCTTAAAATGCTTACGTCACTTTCGTTGTTAGATTGTCCAAACCTCAAGTCTCTCCCATGTCTCCCAAAAATGCTTGTACAGTTGCGCGTAGATTGGTGTTCATCACTGGAGAATATAACGTTCCAATCAGGTCTGTTTACACTGCAGGAGTTTAATTATGAAGGTTGTTTCAAATTGTGTGAGATTCAAGGACTCTTTAAGTTAGTGCCCATAGCCAAACTTGATGAAGCAGATCTGGGACATATGCAATGGACTAAAGCATATCAAGATCATAAGGTGGACCTGGTTGGTGATGACATTATCAAAGGCAGAACTTTTAATACACAGGTTCTCCCTCTCTCTCTCTCTCTATATATATATATATGTGTGTGTGTGTGTGTGTTAGTCTCTCTCAAATAGCATGATGAAGTAACAGAATTTTGTGTAGCGGTTCTTCTAGGAAGGCTTCATGATGATAGATGAACAACACAGTAACAATATATTGTAATTGAATTGAGTAAGAATGGAAATAAAAATGATCACAAACGGATGTAATATTAATAATAGTAATAATGATTACATTCACACAGTAACAATATAATGTAATATTAATAATTACAAGATGAAACGGTGCAACTGTTCTTGGTAACCGTCTCATGAACAAACACGTCGTTAAAACCTAACGACACTAACATAGTAAACGGGCTTTTTTGATAACAGTCTGGCCAGTTACAAACATTTGACACAACATTGGCTTTTAAACAATCTTAGCCCATTACAAATACATAAAGTAAATAGTCTTGGCCCATTAAACAAAGAAACATAGCATATGCAGCACACTGATTTTAAACGTGACAAGATCAGCAGATTAAACATCCAATATTTTGTGTGTGTAATTATATAGATGTTGTATGAATATGGTATAAGGAGCACCTTTCTGCAAGGTGTAACGGATCAAAGCATGGCGACACATGACTATACATCTTCCAATGACTTATCCTTTCATGTGCCTTTGCACCCAAAGAAGCAGAGGATCCAAGGATTATATGTAACGGTCATATACAGATCATTAGGTGAGGATAGAAATATTGAGTCACCGCCTGTGTTTGCCGAAATTCGTAACATAAGCAAGGGTGTTACCTGGGTATACAACCCTGTGGTGTATTGCAAACCCAGAGTTGACGAAGATGCTATATGGTTAAGTTATTGGCCAATTGGCGACACATTAGACGCCGGTGACGAAGTTCATGTGGATATCCTTGTGCATGAAGGAACGATATCAACAAGTGGGTATGGTGCGAGCCTTGTGTATATGGATGCTGGTGAAGCAGAGAAAGAAAAAGAAAAGAGTGAAATGATGAAAAGCGAAGAAGTGATTGGAGGAGATCTGTCTTTATTCCAGGTCGAAGGAGGTTTTTACCTTTGCCGCCGTGATCACTACAGGTCGATGATCCCTGCTTGTTTTTTTGGAGACAACATTGAGATTAAAGGTTAGTTGAATTGATCGTTGATGTTTTATAGTTGATATTAAGCTGAAAATAATGATGTCTCACATTGTCATAGATTCAACAAGATGGAGAACAGACAACAATTCCTACAGAGATAACATTGAGGGTCTAAATAATATACGGAACCCCAATCGTGACGTATGTGTACTTTTGTTGTTCTCATCCCCGTAATTTCGGTGATACAAATAATGCTTTTAATTAAGTCCCATTTTTATATGCATATTCTTTTGATATAAAAATGTGTGTATTTCCATTTTTTTCGTTGGGGGGAGAGCCTGTATTTTAGTGGTTCTAATTATCCTTTGTTGTTGGGTCATATTTTTCTCAGAAATTTGCAATAACATTTGGAGTGAGCTTTATAAGTAATGATGAAACGAGCAAGATCCTGAAGGCCGTATCTAGTGTTGAGGGTGTTGAAACTGTATCCATTCACAAAGAGATAGGAAGACTGATTGTTCGCGGACGCTTTCATCCCTCGACAGTGGTGAAGTGTATGAGGGAATTTAAGAAGATGGTTCAGGCATTGCATATCACTTGGAATGAGCACAAGAATTGAAGAAATAGATGCCGAGTCACATATGAACCTTTGTGTGATGATAATTGATTGGGATACTTTTTAGTTGCTATTACTATTACTTTTAATTCATTTTGGTACTTTCTTTTAACCGTCCATTTAATTGATTCTTGTTTTGAATGACACGTTCCGACACATATAAGCTAGAAACGGTTTTGACTTGAATTAAATAAAATCTTTGTTGTAAATGACATGTTTTGACCTGAAGTGTTATGAAACTAGTTTCAACTTAAACCTCATTTATTTCTAGAGACATGTTTTGGCCTGTAACTGTTATGTACTAGTGCTCTGCCATGCTTAATAATTAAATACTTTAATACATATTTGTGTCCTTGCTCTTCGCCCTGCTTAATTGTTAAAACCCAAGTCGTTTCGAATGAGCATTTTGTCCAGGCAGAACTTTATTCACCTTCCACCGCTAGATAACATCAAAATCATGAACACATGTGAAAGAGATTCTTCCAAGTATTGGTCAAACTGACTTTGACTGTTGACTTATAGTCTCCATGAAATAAACATAGAAATCAGTCAACCCAAGCCCCTTACAACGACCACCTTCCTCCATTCTCAGATGTTCATTTTCACAGCTCAAAACCTCTTTAATTCACAAACCGCTTGTTACATCTCGTAAGTCAAATTCCACTGAGTTCAATCATGATTGCTAAAGTTTTTGTATTCAAAACCTAAAGTTGTTGCTTGAGGTTTATAAACTTCTCCACTAATAGAAGAAAAACCGCCATATTATGTTTTACACTAAAATTGAACTTAAAACACGACCCTAGAGATCAACACCTCTCACTAAACCAGCAGCTTCGAGTCACATGCCACTATCTTAACCCGACCCACATTTTCCTGACACTCATCATACTTGAACACAACATCTTGAAGAATGAAGGTCCACACGTTGTCACCGAATCTGTACGTGTGCAGATGCCCCTGTTTATGTTCATAATAACAATATATCAGCAACCACACAGTGAAGATGATTTCTTTGTTAACAAGCCAATAAGGGTATATCCAACATTTACATAGCGTATAAAAGTGGCAAACCAAAACAAGTCTGTTGAGTCAAACGAGACACCTTCAAGTTCAAGCGAAAACAGGTTGTCGTATCAAATGTAATTACAACAGTTATATTGTTATAATACAAATATTTAGGAGGTTTCTAGCATTTGAGTGCATATACTTCATACAACTCTTGATCTGCTCGGTCCATATTACCCTTTACACCTTTCTTTTTTCCTTTTCTATTTTGTTCATTTGTCAGGACATCAATACAATTCATCTCAAACAATCTGTTTACTTTAGGGCTGTTCAAAAGCTCGTCGGTTCGGCTCAATTTCTAAACGAGCTTACCTAGAGCCAGGGCTGGCTCGGTCTTGGCTCGTTGGCTCGTTTATATCAAACCCTAAATTTTAATATATTTTTTTTGAAAAATATAATAATATATAATAATAAGATATTAGCATAACAAAAAAAGAAAAATAAAAATAATACAAATATTATGCCACTCTAGCTTTAAAAAATTATAAAAAAATACAAAAATAAAACATATATTATAAATTCTCTAGTTTTATCATAAATTGATGTTAAAAATTATATTTTTTCCATTTATATATCAATAACTGGTAAAATAAAGAAATCAATAAAAAATAATAATAATTAAAAAGATTAACAAGCTTGGCTCGAGCTTTAAACAAGCCGAGCTCGAGCCAACTCGTTTAAGTTCGAACTCAAGCCCGAGCTCGCCCTGACACGGCTTGGCTCGACTACAGCCCTAGTTTACTACATGTTAAGGTTTGTGTTGGGTCAAACGCTTAGGAAACACCAAGAGGGTACCCTGCTTACTACCCTAAAGGTGGAAGAGTATTTGTATGCATTTTCTAAACTCGTGCATCGGCAAGTTTTGTTGAAACCATAGATTATCGTTGACACTGTATTATGCTGAAAAGCTTTAAAACGAGCTAGTAATATATTAAATAATTTGGAAATTAAAAACAAAATGAAAGCAGAAACCAATATACTAAACTCCCAATCTGAGGTATTTGAGATTGCTTATTGAAATGACTTAATTTACCCTACTCATAAGCTTCTTATTTAGAATCGCCCTCCCCCCTCCCCCCCCCAAAAAAAAGGATAATCAATCTGCACCCGAAAAGAGCAGCCAATCGCAAGTTGTTTGTTGATACAAAAAGCTAAAACTTCATCAATCTCAGTAAGTCCTACAGATAGAAGTATAGAACTATTTACCTTAATCGAAACCTAGGTCTTAACCTGAGTGTCCAGTGCTTCAACCATTGACTATATGACCAACAAAACAAGAAATATGATTATACACATATTAATCAACATGAAACTAACACATAATATAATTAAAGAAGCTTAAGTGATACCTTGTCAAACTGAACAAGCAACCATCTCGTCCAACGTTTCGGTCAAACACATTCGAGTTGTTGACATACGGTACAGCTCGAATGTCAACATGTCTTGAGTTACCCTGCTTATTCACATAATCAGCCACACGATATAACCAAACTTAAACCAAACAAAATAAAACTCAAAATCCAAAACAAAAAGGCACGTAAAATAGATTATGAAAAACTCGTTACCCTGCAAACACTCATTATTCATATACAGCAAACAAACATAAATCAGTAGCTATCATCTTTTGCACGAATAATAGCTTAAGAAAATTCGTGGTTCGTATACAGCAAACAGACACGAATAATATATTATGATGATTTTGCACGAGAATCATCATTATACACAAAACTTAAGCAAAAGCTCATGATTCATATACAGCAAACAAACATAAATTATCAGTTACCATCTATTGCACGAATAATAGATTATTAAAACTCGCGGTTCATATGCAGTAAACAGACGTGTATAATATCTTATGATGATTTTGCACGAGTATCATCATTATTCACAAAAATTAAGCAAAAACTCGTGATTCATATACAGAAAAGAAACACAAATCAACTGTTATCATCTTTTGCGCAAATAATAGATTATGAAAAACTCGCGGTTCGTATACAGTAAACAGACACGAAATAATAATCGATTACAAGTATTTTTCACAAAACATACACACAGCATTTAGCATCATTTCAAGGCTCATATACAGTAAACAGACAAAATAATATCGATTATTTACAATTGGTCAGACCCGGGTAAGACCCACGAGACCCAACCCAAATCAGACCCGGTTATTTACAATAGGTCAGTTCCCGCACTTACCTGCCACTTCATTGCAAATCGTTTGTATGTTTTTTAAGGAAGTATCCCAATAAACCGATCAGACCCGGTTATGTTACAACAGGGTCGGTTCCCGCATACTGAGAATACCACTAAAAGGGTCCGGGTCTTCGGGTCTTGCCCAGTTTATGCTACCGGGCCTGGTTAATGGTATCCTTAGGACCCGAGAGCCGACCCTATTGTAATACAACCGAGTTTGATCGATTCGAGTCTCACGAGTCATACCCGTTGTTTATGCTCACCCCACAGACAAAATAAATGATTATTATGAAATCAATTGAGTTTTAATTTGATGGTTTATGAAGAAGAATTAGACTCACTTTTGTGGCCCGAGCCTTATATATACATGGAATCGGGGGAGCATTGATAAAACTACCCCTGTTTTCTTGAATACTGAACACATAGTTTTAGGGTAAATTCGTCCATGAGGATTTTAATTAAGCTTCTGGATGAAAGACTATATGACCAACAAAACAAAAAATAAGCACTTCAGCCATTGAATATATGACCAACAAAACAAAAAGTATGATTATCATCATATTAATGACCACTTATTCAAACACATAATTTAGTTAAAGCAGCTCAAAAGATACCTTGTCAAACTGAATACGCACTTGCATAGCAAGCTCGGGACCGATAATCTCACTTGAAACCATCTCGTCCAACGTTTCCGTCAAACACATTCCAATTGTTGACCTGCGGTGCAACTCGAATGTCGACATGAAAGACCTGTTCATATACAGTAAACAGAAACAAAATAATTAATTATCATGATTTTAGCACAACATACACACAAAATAAGCCTAAATTCAAGGCTCATAACCGTAGACGAACACAAATAACAGGTTATCATGATTTTGCACAAGAATCATCATTATGAACAAAAGTTAACAAAAACTTGTGATTCTTATACAGCAAACAAACATAAATCATCAGTTATCATCTTTTGAACAACTAATAAATTATGAAAAACTCGCCGTTCGTATATAGTAAACAGTAAACCACACAGAAAGAATAGATTATGATGATTTTGCAAGAGAATCTTCAATATACACAATATTTAAGCAAAAAACTCGTTATTCACATACAACAAGCAAACATAAAATCATCAGTTCTCATCTTTTGCACGAATAATAAACTATGAAATACTCACGGTTCGTACACAGAAAACAGACATGAGTACTAGATTACGAGTATTATGCACGAGAATCATCATTATACACATAAATTATGCAAAAAACTCGAGATTCATTTACTAAACAGATATGAAAAAAATCGATTACGAGTATTTTGCACAAAAATCTTCAACATACACACATCATTAAACAGACACAAAATAATATCAATTATGATGATTTGACACAAGGGCCTTTAAGTCTTGTCCTGTTAACCCAGGAATCGACCCTGTTGTAATACAACCGGGTTTGATCGGTTTGGGTCTCGCGTGTCACCCTTTTGTAAAGACACAGAATCATCATCGATTGTGATGATTTAATTTAAGACGAGAATCTTCAACATACACACAAATTCAAGGTTCCTATATAATAATACTAATAATAATAATAATAATAATACAGTAAACAGACGATTATGAAATCAATTGATTGGATTTTTAATAAGAATCGGAATTAGACTCACTTTTGGTACGGTCGACATCTTGTTGTAAGAAGACTCACTCGAATATTGAGGGTGGTGCTAAACGCTGTTTAAAAGTGGTGGAATAAGCTTGACTTTGGGGACTAGCGACCCACTTGTTCAAAAATAAAACTTATAATTATAGTTACACGTCTTAGATGGTGATTGTTTCATAGTGTGCTAGTATTAGCTATTCAAGTAATTTGCCATAAAGTTGAAGGTTGGAGAAATACAGATAAATAAAAAAGGGTTAAAATCTCTGATGCACGGGACGGCTTGGAGGTTAGGGTACCGATCTCGGGGACGTCGTGAAAATGTAAACGCGCTGGAAACATTTCCTAAACGAACCCGTTAAATGAGGATGGTCAGAAAACGATTCCGACCTTTGGGGATGGATCCAAAATCGAGGATGTTCCTATAGCCAATAGCATGGCGGAGCGGCCATATACAGTATTCCGACGAAGAATTCTGGTGCTGGAAGACTCATGAAAAAGAAAGAGACGGCTGGAACATTTTTTTTATTATTATTTTAGGGTTTAATAAGTTCGGTTTAATATTTAACCCATTGATCTTTCACTTGTTTGCATATAGTCTTTAAAACTTGTTAACTTTCTTCATATGCTTATTATAAAAAGTATTAAATTAGATTATGCATTTTAACATTTAACCATCTCTATCTAGACTAGTTTATATTTGGTCTTCAACTTATAATTTTATACATAAAAATGATAAAATGTTTAAAATCTATATATCCATTAAAAAATCCATTTTAGCCAATTCTTATTGGTTCCATTCACTAATTTCCATATATGTCTTACAACCTTAGAATTTGTTATCATTTAAATAATTCAAAATTAAATTCAAAATACCTTTGTAACTATTTTTCTTTCCCCTAAATTCTAACCCTAGAAATTGTAAGGCCCCTGTGCCCTACTTTCACGCTGGTTGGATTTACTCATTCACATAATTCGTAAAATCAGAGTTAATTAAAGCATTCGCGGAATTAAAAATCATTCATTCATACATATCATAAACATTGCATATCCCGTGTAAATTTTTTTCTCATTGTAGTCGATGATTATACTAAATCGATTTGGGTTTTTTTTAAACACAAATATGAAGTTAGTATGCCTAACTAATTTTCACAAAATGATAAGAGGTAAAAATCAGAAAATCTATCAAGAAAATTAGACGTGACAATGAGGTGAATTTTATTAAATTTAATTTCATGAGTCAATTTTCATGCCCAACAAGGAATTTATTGGAAACTAGTTGTCCCCACACACCCAACTATGACTAATAAAAAATGAATAGTTAAATAACTTAAATTATAAAATCACTAAAATACAATTTAAATATAAAAAAAAAATTATTTCAAAAGCAATAGAGACACCAAAGACCCTTCTACGAGCTCCGTATAGGCTTTAGGTGGGGGGCTTCCCCGCTCGTATAAACCCCTGTATATTCCTATACGCCCCGTATAGCACTATACGGGACGTATAAGGGGATGCCCCTAATAGGTCTCTAAAGATAAGTTCAAATGAGGGGACTAGGGGTATTTTTGGGTTATACCCACCTGGTTGCCTCTCTTCGTAAGAGCATTTCAACCCATCCTCTAAAATTATATGAGGAGAATTTGCAAATTATATGATGGAGTTGTGAGTGTAAATTATAGGGTGGAGAGAGAAAAACAGTGATTTTTTGTAAATTTAGGGAAACTTTGTTTGCCATATTTACTTTTTAATATTTGTTATCTGTTGTGAGTAGAGTAGAGACGAAAAAGTAATGATAAATGATAAAAAAGTATTATTTAATTGAACATGAAATAAAAATATAATGTTTTTTAGTGTAATTATAAAAATAAATATGTGGGACGGGCTAGAAATGGTCTAATTGTTGCATCTTTGTATATATCAAAATTAAGATAAAGATCAATACACAAAACCTTATTATGTCGACACCATCTTTTTAGAATAAATGGATCTGACCAGTTCCATATATGCTAATAAATTAAGAAGTAAAGGCAATAAATATATTAAATTAAGTTTCCTATATTTTCGAATTGAATGCATGACTTTTCAGTCTTTGTTAATGGTCGAAATGTAGAAGCATCCCACTTGTTTCCAAGAAAATGTGAATCTAATTACGTATCTGTCCCTGGATATTTTGAGAAGACTTTTGACGTTTTGATGGCTTTATATTCTTATCAATATTCACTTTAATCAACAACCTCGTTGTCTCTTGTTATCTAGTTTCAATGGCTTCTACTTCATCTGCTCACAAATATGATGTTTTTCTTAGCTTCAGAGGTGAAGACACTCGGTATTCTTTTACCGACCATCTTTTTAAGGCGTTAAACCATGCTGGAATTAACTTTAATTAACTTTTAAAAATCTTATGAGTTCACTAAAACTTTTTATATATTCTTTTAACGTAAAATTTGAAAATCAGTAGGTTCTCGTGAACCCGTACTAAACCCGCCCCTGCTAACTTGTTCATAGTGGTAGATTTCATGACCGCGTTTAACCCCTCCATAACCAAAATAAAAAGGGAAAGTGCTAGGGGGTCACCTTGACTCCCTATTTATCACTACTAAATTCATTAATGTTTTAAACTCTTGCATTGTGATTTTTTGCGTAAACATTGCATATCCCGTGTAAATTGTTTTCTCATTTTAGTCGATAATTATACTAAATCGATTTGGGTTTTTTTTAAACACAAATATGAAGTTAGTATGCCTAACTAATTTTCACAAAATGATAAGAGGTAAAAATCAGAAAATCTATCAAGAAAATTAGACGTGACAATGAGGTGAATTTTATTAAATTTAATTTCATGAGTCAATTTTCATGCCCAACAAGGAATTTATTGGAAACTAGTTGTCCCCACACACCCAACTATGACTAATAAAAAATGAATAGTTAAATAACTTAAATTATAAAATCACTAAAATACAATTTAAATATAAAAAAAAATTATTTCAAAAGCAATAGAGACATCAAAGACCCTTCTACGAGCTCCGTATAGGCTTTAGGTGGGGGGCTTCCCCGCTCGTATAAACCCCTGTATATTCTTATACGCCCCGTATAGCTCTATACGGGACGTATAAGGGGATGCCCCTAATAGGTCTCTAAAGATAAGTTCAAATGAGGGGACTAGGGGTATTTTTGGGTTATACCCACCTGGTTGCCTCTCTTCGTAAGAGCATTTCAACCCATCCTCTAAAATTATATGAGGAGAATTTGCAAATTATATGATGGAGTTGTGAGCGTAAATTATAGGGTGGAGAGAGAAAAAATATTGATTTTTTGTAAATTTATGGAAACTTTGTTTGCCATATTTATTTTTTAATATTTGTTATCTGTTGTGAGTAGAGGAGAGACGAAAAAGTAATGATAAATGATAAAAAAGTATTATTTAATTGAACATGAAATAAAAATATAGTGTTTTTTAGTGTAATTATAAAAATAAATATGTGGGACGGGCTAGAAATGGTCTAATTGTTGCATCTTTGTATATATCAAAATTAAGATAAAGATCAATACACAAAACCTTATTATGTCGACACCATCTTTTTAGAATAAATGGATCTGACCAGTTCCATATATGCTAATAAATTAAGAAGTAAAGGCAATAAATAGATTAAATTAAGTTTCCTATATTTTCGAATTGAATGCATGACTTTTCAGTCTTTGTTAATGGTCGAAATGTAGAAGCATCCCATTTGTTTCCAAGAAAATGCGAATCTAATTACGTATCTGTACCTGGATATTTTGAGAAGACTTTTGACGTTTTGATGGCTTTATATTCTTGTCAATATTCACTTTAATCAACAACCTCGTTGTCTCTTGTTATCTAGTTTCAATGGCTTCTACTTCATCTGCTCACAAATATGATGTTTTTCTTAGCTTCAGAGGTGAAGACACTCGGTATTCTTTTACCGACCATCTTTATAAGGCGTTAAACCAAGCTGGAATTAACTTTTAAAAATGATGGTTTTACCCAAAAGAAAAAAAAACATTATAAAAATCACTCTTTGAAATATTGTTGAACTTGTGTCCTTTCAAAATCAAAAGGGCTTTATAGAGGACTTTACTACTACACCTTTTTAAACTTTTTGTTATCAATTAACTTTTAAAAATCTTATGAGTTCACTGAAACTTTTTATATATTCTTTTAACGTAAAATTTGAAAATCAGTAGGTTCTCGTGAACCCGTACTAAACCCGCCCCTGCTAACTTGTTCATAGTGGTAGATTCCATGACCGCGTTTAACCCCTCCATAACCAAAATAAAAAGGGAAAGTGCTAGGGGGTCACCTTGACTCCCTATTTATCACTACTAAATTCATTAATGTTTTAAACTCTTGCATTGTGATTTTTTGCGTAAACATTGCATATCCCGTGTAAATTGTTTTCTCATTTTAGTCGATGATTATACTAAATCGATTTGGGTTTTTTTTAAACACAAATATGAAGTTAGTATGCCTAACTAATTTTCACAAAATGATAAGAGGTAAAAATCAGAAAATCTATCAAGAAAATTAGACGTGACAATGAGGTGAATTTTATTAAATTTAATTTCATGAGTCAATTTTCATGCCCAACAAGGAATTTATTGGAAACTAGTTGTCCCCACACACCCAACTATGACTAATAAAAAATGAATAGTTAAATAACTTAAATTATAAAATCACTAAAATACAATTTAAATATAAAAAAAAATTATTTCAAAAGCAATAGAGACACCAAAGACCCTTCTACGAGCTCCGTATAGGCTTTAGGTGGGGGGCTTCCCCGCTCGTATAAACCCCTGTATATTCCTATACGCCCCGTATAGCTCTATACGGGACGTATAAGGGGATGCCCCTAATAGGTCTCTAAAGATAAGTTCAAATGAGGGGACTAGGGGTATTTTTGGGTTATACCCACCTGGTTGCCTCTCTTCGTAAGAGCATTTCAACCCATCCTCTAAAATTATATGAGGAGAATTTGCAAATTATATGATGGAGTTGTGAGCGTAAATTATAGGGTGGAGAGAGAAAAAATAGTGATTTTTTGTAAATTTAGGGAAACTTTGTTTGCCATATTTATTTTTTAATATTTGTTATCTGTTGTGAGTAGAGGAGAGACGAAAAAGTAATGACAAATGATAAAAAAGTATTATTTAATTGAACATGAAATAAAAATATAGTGTTTTTTAGTGTAATTATAAAAATAAATATGTGGGACGGGCTAGAAATGGTCTAATTGTTGCATCTTTGTATATATCAAAATTAAGATAAAGATCAATACACAAAACCTTATTATGTCGACACCATCTTTTTAGAATAAATGGATCTGACCAGTTCCATATATGCTAATAAATTAAGAAGTAAAGGCAATAAATATATTAAATTAAGTTTCCTATATTTTCGAATTGAATGCATGACTTTTCAGTCTTTGTTAATGGTCGAAATGTAGAAGCATCCCACTTGTTTCCAAGAAAATGTGAATCTAGTTACGTATCTGTCCCTGGATATTTTGAGAAGACTTTTGACGTTTTGATGGCTTTATATTCTTATCAATATTCACTTTAATCAACAACCTCGTTGTCTCTTGTTATCTAGTTTCAATGGCTTCTACTTTATCTGCTCACAAATATGATGTTTTTCTTAGCTTCAGAGGTGAAGACAATCGGTATTCTTTTACCGACCATCTTTTTAAGGCGTTAAACCATGCTGGAATTAACTTTTAAAAATGATGGTTTTACCAAAAAGAAAAAAAAAACATTAAAAAAATCATTCTTTGAAATACTTTTGAACTTGTGTCCTTTCAAAATCAAAAGGGCTTTATAGAGGACTTTACTACTACATCTTTTTAAACTTTTTGTTATCAATTAACTTTTAAAAATCTTATGAGTTCACTGAAACTTTTTATATATTCTTTTAACGTAAAATTTGAAAATCAGTAGGTTCTCGTGAACCCGTACTAAACCCGCCCCTGCTAACTTGTTCATAGTGGTAGATTTCATGACCGCGTTTAACCCCTCCATAACCAAAATAAAAAGGGAAAGTGCTAGGGGGTCACCTTGACTCCCTATTTATCATTACTAAATTCATTAATGTTTTAAACTCTTGCATTGTGATTTTTTGCGTAAACATTGCATATCCCGTGTAAATTGTTTTCTCATTGTAGTCGATGATTATACTAAATCGATTTGGGTTTTTTTTAAACACAAATATGAAGTTAGTATGCCTAACTAATTTTCACAAAATGATAAGAGGTAAAAATCAGAAAATCTATCAAGAAAATTAGACGTGACAATGAGGTGAATTTTATTAAATTTAATTTCATGAGTCAATTTTCATGCCCAACAAGGAATTTATTGGAAACTAGTTGTCCCCACACACCCAACTATGACTAATAAAAAATGAATAGTTAAATAACTTAAATTATAAAATCACTAAAATACAATTTAAATATAAAAAAAAATTATTTCAAAAGCAATAGAGACACCAAAGACCCTTCTACGAGCTCCGTATAGGCTTTAGGTGGGGGGCTTCCCCGCTCGTATAAACCCCTGTATATTCCTATACGCCCCGTATAGCTCTATACGGGACGTATAAGGGGATGCCCCTAATAGGTCTCTAAAGATAAGTTCAAATGAGGGGACTAGGGGTATTTTTGGGTTATACCCACCTGGTTGCCTCTCTTCGTAAGAGCATTTCAACCCATCCTCTAAAATTATATGAGGAGAATTTGCAAATTATATGATGGAGTTGTGAGTGTAAATTATAGGGTGGAGATAGAAAAAATAGTGATTTTTTGTAAATTTAGGGAAACTTTGTTTGCCATATTTATTTTTTAATATTTGTTATCTGTTGTGAGTAGAGTAGAGACGAAAAAGTAACGATAAATAATAAAAAAGTATTATTTAATTGAATATGAAATAAAAATTTAGTGTTTTTTAGTGTAATTATAAAAATAAATATGTGGGACGGGCTAGAAATGGTCTAATTGTTGCATCTTTGTATATATCAAAATTAAGATAAAGATCAATACACAAAACCTTATTATGTCGACATCATCTTTTTAGAATAAATGGATCTGACCAGTTCCATATATGCTAATAAATTAAGAAGTAAAGGCAATAAATATATTAAATTAAGTTTCCTATATTTTCGAATTGAATGCATGACTTTTCAGTCTTTGTTAATGGTCGAAATGTAGAAGCATCCCACTTGTTTCCAAGAAAATGTGAATCTAATTACGTATCTGTCCCTGGATATTTTGAGAAGACTTTTGACGTTTTGATGGCTTTATATTCTTATCAATATTCACTTTAATCAACAATCTCGTTGTCTCTTGTTATCTAGTTTCAATGGCTTCTACTTCATCTGCTCACAAATATGATGTTTTTCTTAGCTTCAGAGGTGAAGACACTCGGCATTCTTTTACCGACCATCTTTATGAGGCGTTAAACCAAGCTGGAATTAGGACTTTCAGGGATGATGATGAAATACGTGAAGGTCAACAACTGAAGTCAGAATTAGAAAGATCAATAACAGATTCAAAGGCTTCAGTTATTGTATTTTCAGAGAATTATGCAAATTCAAGTTGGTGTCTAGATGAGCTTTGCTTGATCCTAGAGCAAAGGAGGACGACTCGCCATTTGAAGGGGAAGCATGTTAAAGGGTATGTCAGAGTTAAGTGTAGAAATCACCCACGAGTTGAACACCGTTTTGCAAAAATCAACTCTATGGTGGCTTTTATTTTATTTTATTTTTATTTTTACTTATTTTTACATATTGATACCTTGTGGTTTGCATTTTTTTGTAATTGGAACCAACCGTTAGTCCCAACTTTTAAAAACATGTCAAGCGACCCTTATGCCCCTACTGTTTGCAACCCTGTGGTTGTGTAACATAGCGGAAATCAACCCTCGTAGTCTTAAAAGATTTTCTTCCAAGTTAAAAAATAACCGGTTTTTTACTTGTTAATCTGACACTATTGACTTTTATAAATCCAAGTTTCGTTTGACTTCAGCTGGCTAAATTGATTTAATGATTAACCATCTTTTATTCTAATTACATACTAACTAATTAAGTATCCTATTAAGTTGCATATTAACATCATTAACTGATTAACTAAATGTTTGACTTTCTAATTATTGGCTCTTTGACTGTTGACTTTCTTCGTTTTAGAATGTTGATTAAACTGTTACACATACTTACCATTACACATACATACATTAAAACATAGACACACTTAAATAGCTTATGCAGGGAATCAAACACCGCATACACGAAAACACTCATATATACATGGACACACTTATGCCTACACAGAACACTCATACATACATGTCAGACATACATGTGAAAAGATACTTAGATACATACATACATACAGACACATATGACTAACTATACACACACACAACGATACTGATCATACAAACATAAATATAACTATACATACAAGCATACTTATAAGTATACATATAATCTATAAAACTTCTATATACACCATATTTAAATAATGTCGTACATTCAGCACGGGCAGGAGGTGACTAAAATTAAAGTAGTTAACAGTTTTCTGAGTTGACAAGTTTAAGATTACCCAATTTTTAAAAAGAAAACTTACTTTGAACAACTTGATGGTTCTTTTTGATAGCAGTGGGCGGTGAGGTTACGAGTGGAATTGTTACTTCGAATAACTTGATGGTTCTTTTTGGTAGTTGAAGATTTTTTTAGTTAAATAGTAAACAGTACAACTTTAATGTCAAACAATGTAATGAACAGAAACATGACGAACATACTTTGGTTTAAATGGAGTGTATCTAGTACGGTTTCTGATTACTAAATTCTGATTTTAATTTTTTTTTTTTTTTATAATTCATCATATTGTTTATATTACATCGAAACAGAAGGCAAGTGGGCAACAAGCTGCGCCGCTACCTCTTTTTGAATTGCATCGAACATACTTTGCATTTACGTTCTTTAGAGGTTTTTATGTCTTGCTCTAAATTATGATCATAATACTTCTTATGTGCAAGGTCTGAAAATGCCTTTATTAAAGATTTCGTTCAAAACATTTACCGTGAACTAGATTTGAAACTCCTTAGTATTCCAACCAATCTAGCTGGAATAGAGACTCGAGCCAGAGATATCAATACCTGGTTGAAAAATGAGCAACCTCGTTCTCCAGTTCTAGCAATTTGTGGTATGGGAGGAATCGGCAAGACAACACTTGCGAAATACATTTATAACTCAAACAAGCAGAACTTTGAAAGCAGCAGCTTTCTTGAAGTGATTGTGAATCAGCCTAGTTATATGCTTGGTCTTCAGAAGCAACTTCTTTCGGATTTAGGAAATAACATAATGATATCTAGTGATTCTGAGGGAACACTTCATGTTGAGAAGGCCATACAAAGGAAAAAGGCACTTATTGTGGTTGACGACATTGATGATGCAGACCAACTAAGCACTTTATTTGGAACAAAGGCGCTCCATACACAAAGCAGGATCATTATAACAACAAGGCATCTACGCATAGATACAAAGTTTGATTCCATATCTTCTGGATGCCATGTTCACAAAGTTGCACTGTTGAATCGTGATGAATCATTAGAGCTCTTAAGTTGGCATGCCTTTGAATCCAAAATTCCTATCGAAGGGTTCGAGGAGGTTGCAATACAGTTAGCACAATATTGTGAAGGAAATCCGCTAGCTCTTAAAGTATTGGGCTCTTCTTTACCTGTTACGGCGCAAGATCAGCGGACAAGAAATCAAATGATTGAAATGTGGAGAAGCAGAATGAATTCACTTAATTCCTTGAAAGGAGATCTTGATCATAGAATCCAACATGTATTATATAAGAGTTTTGAATCGTTGCCAAGTGATAAGCTCCAAGAATTGTTTCTCCATATTGCTAGTTTGTTTATTAGTGAAAAGATATATGATGTGGAAGAGGCACTCGAGAAAGATTGGGATGCTAAAAATGGGGTCACCACCCTCATTAATAGATGCCTTGTTACTGTTACAACAGTTGGTTATTTGGAGATGCATAAACTCCTTCAAGATATGGCAAGTCAGATTGTTTATAAAGAGTCTGAAGATCCTGCAAAACGTAGCAGAGTCTGGCATAAAGATGACGCTTATCGTTTGTTAAGGGAAGGAGATGTAAGATGCTTTTGTGTGTATCTTTAAGCTCACTTTCCATCTATTATTTCAAAAAGCATTCTCTAATTAATTTCATTTCTTTCTTCATCAGGGTTCAAAGAGAATTAAAGGACTATTAGTTGACATGGAAGAGCCAGAGCTATGGATGACATCAGAGGTAAGTCAAATAATTAGATTAGTGTATATCTTTTTTGGTAAGATTATAATGATTTTATCAGTATAGTAAGTGTCATGCACTAATAAGGGCATAATATGCTCCGCACGTGTTTAATGAAAAATGGGATATGTGGCAAGAAGTATGTTAATCTATCTATTGAAGTTTACGATTCTAATCGTGAAAGTTGGTATGATAATTTGATAACTTGATTCACTAGCTCTGATTCTATTCAATACAGAAATACAAGAAACCTAAAATTAAGGAATTATCTTACTAATATATTAAAGCAAAACAATGTGGACACATAGCATCTTTCTAAAGTGTCCACATAGGATGACACATAAGCTAATTCCAAAATTAAACCCTATTTAAATCTATTAAATTAATTTGCTACATTTATTATTATTTTTAAAATTACTAAATTAAATTATCATCAACTCTCATTTAATGTGATTTTCAAAAAAAAAAAAGTTTAATGGTTATTTATGTATTACGTCTTTTAAACTAATTTTTTAAATACTTTATTTTAAAATATTATTATTATAAAGATTCTTTTGATTTGGGTAAAACAACTAACATATGCCTAAACTATTAAAAGTCTATGAAAATTAGTTAAACTTGGCTTGACTCTTGATTTATTTTACCATTTTAAAACTTTAAAGTTATCCTTTCGTACCATTGAATAATTAATATGGGAAAACCGCATATGTTATACAGCGAGATATTTGAAGGTTTTATGAACAATTTTTGTATTTAATACTTTTTTCAAATTTATATATAATGTAATATTTAATTTCGTATATAAGAAATTGTTATACATTCCTAAATTATACCATGTACATAAACATCTTTTTTATTGATGTTATATTCTTTATTCAGCCCGTGTATTACACGGGTTACTAACCTAGTTTACGTATTATGTTAACTGTGAATGTAATTGAGGAAAGATGTGCCAGCTGTGATTGAGTCAACGTACGGATAGTCCCAAAATAATGTTATTTCCTTTAAATTAATTCCAACACCATGAAATTGAAAAAAAAAATAAAAATTATTTGAGATCTCTTCCTCACTTGTCAGTTGAATTACTTTGTAGTAATATTAAGATTTAATAATCAACATTTACATTTAAGATTTCAATCTTCGACGTGTGGATATTTATCTAAATCGCCTAGCAAGTCCATGGGCTAAGCCCAAGCCCTTTTCTAAGCAAGTCCGTTGACGGGTTAGAGATGATTTTATTTTTTCTTAATAACCGACTTTGGGTTTCATCAAGAGATTTGTTATTGTATTGAGCAATGTTTTCAGACCTGACCCGGACGCCTTGCCGGTTCAAAGGTCGAACCGACCCGGGAGGGCGAACCGACGTTGACCCGGATGATGTCATAATATATATATATATATATATATATATATATATATATATATATTATCAAAATGTTCGAAACGTTAGATTAAAAATTTATCATAAATTATATAATAATGATTTTTGTCCTCACTCATAAAACCTTCCTGAAATATTTTTGTTTTCTAATACTTAATATTAAGATTTTACCTTAAAAACCAAGAATGAATTCTGGTTTGATGTCTTTTGTGGTTTTCCCTAAGGTTCATCTCGGTTGAATGCCTGGCTTCGACTCCCACCACACACAAAATTTTTGATTTAATAAAAACATAGGACTTACCGGTTCTGGTCTGACCGCAAACCGCCAAACCCGGCCGGGTTGTTAGAAACGATCTATACTATGCGAACCGGCCCGGAATACCTAGCGGATCCCGGCCGGTCCGGGTTTCAAAACATTGGTATTGAGGTGCTGATATAAAAAAAAAGTGAGTTTGCTCTAAATTCTGTCTGATTTAAAAAAGTGAGTATATTGACCTTGTGATAGTTGAGTCATATTTAATTCAACTTTTAGTACGTTCAACTCTAGGTGCATGAGACTTACTAAATGTGCAGGAATTTAAAACTAGTTCGTTAGTAAAGATGAAGAACCTAAAATTCCTCACACTCAGATTTGTGAAACTCAGTGGGACCTATGAGAATTTTCCAGATTTAATATGGTTGAAGTGGTTCAGATGTAATCTAAAAACAATACCCCCTGGTCTATTAACAAGCTGCTTGGTGTCTTTACGCATGACTGATGGAGATTTGGAAAAGTTTGACCCACCCATGGTATACGGAATTTAGTCACTCTACCTTTTAGCTTTACAGTTTTAAAAAATCTTCATTTGAATGCATTTTGATAAATTCAACTTGTTATTCATGGAAACAGGTTCTTAGTTCACTCAAGATTCTAGATCTTTCTTGCTCTCGGAATCTTGTCAGCATCTGCAATCTCATTCGACTCCCTAAACTTAAGATATTGGACCTTTCAAGTTGTACCAGTTTGACATACATTTGTAAAACCATAAGAGACCTCAAGAATCTTTCTTACTTGAGCTTGTACCAGTGCACTAAACTGTGGAAGTCGAATCCGATATTTATTTCTGGAGAGATTCCAGAACAGCCTTTGTTTTCCTTACCCCAATCATTATCTTTAATGGATTTAGCTGGCAATTCATTTGAGATGTTGCCCAGTTACATTGACCTTAAAATGCTTACAAAACTTCTGTTGTTTAATTGTCCAAACCTCAAGTCTCTCCCATGTCTCCCAAAAATGCTTGTACAGTTGAGCGTAGGTTGGTGTTCATCACTGGAGAATATAACGTTCCAATCAGGTCTGTTTACACTGCAGGAGTTTAATTATGAAGGTTGTTTCAAATTGTGTGAGATTCAAGGACTCTTTAAGTTAGTGCCCATAGCCAAACTTGATGAAGCAGATCTGGGACATATGCAATGGACTAAAGCATATCAAGATCATAAGGTGGACCTGGTTGGTGATGAAATTATCAAAGGCAGAACTTTTAATACACAGGTTCTCCCTCTCTCTCTCTCTCTATATATATATATGTGTGTGTGTGTGTGTGTGTTAGTCTCTCTCAAATAGCATGATGAAGTAACAGAATTTTGTGTAGCGGTTCTTCTAGGAAGGCTTCATGATGATCGATGAACAACACAGTAACAATATATTGTAATTGAATTGAGTAATAATGGAAATAAAAATGATCACAAACGGATGTAATATTAATAATAGTAATAATGATTACATTCACACAGTAACAATATAATGTAATATTAATAATTACAAGATGAAACGGTGCAACTGTTCTTGGTAACCGTCTCATGAACAAACACGTCGTTAAAACCTAACGACACTAACATAGTAAACGGGCTTTTTTGATAACAGTCTGGCCAGTTACAAACATTTGACACAACATTGGCTTTTAAACAATCTTAGCCCATTACAAATACATAAAGTAAATAGTCTTGGCCCATTAAACAAAGAAACATAGCATATGCAGCACACTGATTTTAAACGTGACAAGATCAGCAGATTAAACATCCAATATTTTGTGTGTGTAATTATATAGATGTTGTATGAATATGGTATAAGGAGCACCTTTCTGCAAGGTGTAACGGATCAAAGCATGGCGACACATGAGTATACGTCAACATCTTCCAATTACTTATCCTTTCATGTGCCTTTGCACCCAAAGAAGCAGAGGATCCAAGGATTATATGTAACGGTCATATACAGATCATTAGGTGAGGATAGAAATATTGAGTCACTGCCTGTGTTTGCCAAAATTAGTAACAGAAGCAAGGGTGTTACCTGGGTATACAACCCTGTGGTGTATTGCAAACCCAGAGTTGACGAAGATGCTATATGGTTAAGTTATTGGCCAATTGGCAACACATTAGACGCCGGTGACGAAGTTCATGTGGATATCCTTGTGCATGAAGGAACGATATCAACAAGTGGGTATGGTGCGAGCCTTGTGTATATGGATGCTGGTGAAGCAGAGAAAGAAAAAGAAAAGAGTGAAATGATGAAAAGCGAAGAAGTGATTGGAGGAGATCTGTCTTTATTCCAGGTCAAAGGAGGTTTTTACCTTTGCCGCCGTGATTTCTACAGGCCGATGATCCCTGCTTGGTTTTTTGGAGACAACATTGAGATTACAGGTTAGTTGAATTGATCGTTGATGTTTTATAGTTGATATTAAGCTGAAAATAATGATGTCTCACATTGTCATAGATTCAAGAAGATGGAGAACACACAACAATTCCTACAGAGATCACTTTGAGGGTTTTAATAATAGACGGAACCCCAATCGTCACGTATGTGTACTTTTGTTGTTCTCATCCCCGTAATTTCGGTGATACAAATAATGCTTTTAATTAAGTCCCATTTTTATATGCATATTCTTTTGATATAAAAATGTGTGTATTTCCATTTTTTTCGTTGGGGGGAGAGCCTGTATTTTATTGGTTCTAATTATCCTTTGTTGTTGGGTCATATTTTTCTCAGAAAATTGGAATAACATTGGGAGTGAGCTTTATAAGTAATGATGAAACGAGCAAGATCCTGAAGGCCGTATCTAGTGTTGAGAGTGTTGAAACTGTATCCATTCACAAAGAGATAGGAAGACTGTTTGTTTGCGGACGCTTTAATCCCTCGACAGTGGTGAAGTGTATGAGGGAATTTAAGAAGATGGTTCAGGTCTTGGAATTTGAGGTGCACAAATCGGGTTCAACTTTATTCACCTTCCACCGCTAGATAACATCAAAATCATGAACACATGTGAAAGGGATTCTTCCAAGTATTGGTCAAACTGACTTTGACTGTTGACTTATAGTCTCCATGAAATAAACATAGAAATCAGTCAACCCAAGCCCCTTACAACGACCACCTTCCTCCATTCTCAGATGTTCATTTTCACAGCTCAAAACCTCTTTAATTCACAAACCGCTTGTTACATCTCGTAAGTCAAATTCCACTGAGTTCAATCATGATTGCTAAAGTTTTTGTATTCAAAACCTAAAGTTGTTGCTTGAGGTTTATAAACTTCTCCACTAATAGAAGAAAAACCGCCATATTATGTTTTACACTAAAATTGAACTTAAAACACGACCCTAGAGATCAACACCTCTCACTAAACCAGCAGCTTCGAGTCACATGCCACTATCTTAACCCGACCCACATTTTCCTGACACTCATCATACTTGAACACAACATCTTGAAGAATGAAGGTCCACACGTTGTCACCGAATCTGTACGTGTGCAGATGCCCCTGTTTATGTTCATAATAACAATATATCAGCAACCACACAGTGAAGATGATTTCTTTGTTAACAAGCCAATAAGGGTATATCCAACATTTACATAGCGTATAAAAGTGGCAAACCAAAACAAGTCTGTTGAGTCAAACGAGACACCTTCAAGTTCAAGCGAAAACAGGTTGTCGTATCAAATGTAATTACAACAGTTATATTGTTATAATACAAATATTTAGGAGGTTTCTAGCATTTGAGTGCATATACTTCATACAACTCTTGATCTGCTCGGTCCATATTACCCTTTACACCTTTCTTTTTTCCTTTTCTATTTTGTTCATTTGTCAGGACATCAATACAATTCATCTCAAACAATCTGTTTACTTTAGGGCTGTTCAAAAGCTCGTCGGTTCGGCTCAATTTCTAAACGAGCTGACCTAGAGCCAGGGCTGGCTCGGTCTTGGCTCGTTGGCTCGTTTATATCAAACCCTAAATTTTAATATATTTTTTTTGAAAAATATAATAATATATAATAATAAGATATTAGCATAACAAAAAAAGAAAAATAAAAATAATACAAATATTATGCCACTCTAGCTTTAAAAAATTATAAAAAAATACAAAAATAAAACATATATTATAAATTCTCTAGTTTTATCATAAATTGATGTTAAAAATTATATTTTTTCCATTTATATATCAATAACTGGTAAAATAAAGAAATCAATAAAAAATAATAATAATTAAAAAGATTAACAAGCTTGGCTCGAGCTTTAAACAAGCCGAGCTCGAGCCAACTCGTTTAAGTTCGAACTCAAGCCCGAGCTCGCCCTGACACGGCTTGGCTCGACTACAGCCCTAGTTTACTACATGTTAAGGTTTGTGTTGGGTCAAACGCTTAGGAAACACCAAGAGGGTACCCTGCTTACTACCCTAAAGGTGGAAGAGTATTTGTATGCATTTTCTAAACTCGTGCATCGGCAAGTTTTGTTGAAACCATAGATTATCGTTGACACTGTATTATGCTGAAAAGCTTTAAAACGAGCTAGTAATATATTAAATAATTTGGAAATTAAAAACAAAATGAAAGCAGAAACCAATATACTAAACTCCCAATCTGAGGTATTTGAGATTGCTTATTGAAATGACTTAATTTACCCTACTCATAAGCTTCTTATTTAGAATCGCCCCCCCCCCCCCCCCCCCCCCCCCAAAAAAAAAGGATAATCAATCTGCACCCGAAAAGAGCAGCCAATCGCAAGTTGTTTGTTGATACAAAAAGCTAAAACTTCATCAATCTCAGTAAGTCCTACAGATAGAAGTATAGAACTATTTACCTTAATCGAAACCTAGGTCTTAACCTGAGTGTCCAGTGCTTCAACCATTGACTATATGACCAACAAAACAAGAAATATGATTATACACATATTAATCAACATGAAACTAACACATAATATAATTAAAGAAGCTTAAGTGATACCTTGTCAAACTGAACAAGCAACCATCTCGTCCAACGTTTCGGTCAAACACATTCGAGTTGTTGACATACGGTACAGCTCGAATGTCAACATGTCTTGAGTTACCCTGCTTATTCACATAATCAGCCACACGATATAACCAAACTTAAACCAAACAAAATAAAACTCAAAATCCAAAACAAAAAGGCACGTAAAATAGATTATGAAAAACTCGTTACCCTGCAAACACTCATTATTCATATACAGCAAACAAACATAAATCAGTAGCTATCATCTTTTGCACGAATAATAGCTTAAGAAAATTCGTGGTTCGTATACAGCAAACAGACACGAATAATATATTATGATGATTTTGCACGAGAATCATCATTATACACAAAACTTAAGCAAAAGCTCATGATTCATATACAGCAAACAAACATAAATTATCAGTTACCATCTATTGCACGAATAATAGATTATTAAAACTCGCGGTTCATATGCAGTAAACAGACGTGTATAATATCTTATGATGATTTTGCACGAGTATCATCATTATTCACAAAAATTAAGCAAAAACTCGTGATTCATATACAGAAAAGAAACACAAATCAACTGTTATCATCTTTTGCGCAAATAATAGATTATGAAAAACTCGCGGTTCGTATACAGTAAACAGACACGAAATAATAATCGATTACAAGTATTTTTCACAAAACATACACACAGCATTTAGCATCATTTCAAGGCTCATATACAGTAAACAGACAAAATAATATCGATTATTTACAATTGGTCAGACCCGGGTAAGACCCACGAGACCCAACCCAAATCAGACCCGGTTATTTACAATAGGTCAGTTCCCGCACTTACCTGCCACTTCATTGCAAATCGTTTGTATGTTTTTTAAGGAAGTATCCCAATAAACCGATCAGACCCGGTTATGTTACAACAGGGTCGGTTCCCGCATACTGAGAATACCACTAAAAGGGTCCGGGTCTTCGGGTCTTGCCCAGTTTATGCTACCGGGCCTGGTTAATGGTATCCTTAGAACCCGAGAGCCGACCCTATTGTAATACAACCGAGTTTGATCGATTCGAGTCTCACGAGTCATACCCGTTGTTTATGCTCACCCCACAGACAAAATAAATGATTATTATGAAATCAATTGAGTTTTAATTTGATGGTTTATGAAGAAGAATTAGACTCACTTTTGTGGCCCGAGCCATATATATACATGGAATCGGGGGAGCATTGATAAAACTACCCCTGTTTTCTTGAATACTGAACACATAGTTTTAGGGTAAATTCGTCCATGAGGATTTTAATTAAGCTTCTGGATGAAAGACTATATGACCAACAAAACAAAAAATAAGCACTTCAGCCATTGAATATATGACCAACAAAACAAAAAGTATGATTATCATCATATTAATGACCACTTATTCAAACACATAATTTAGTTAAAGCAGCTCAAAAGATACCTTGTCAAACTGAATACGCACTTGCATAGCAAGCTCGGGACCGATAATCTCACTTGAAACCATCTTGTCCAACGTTTCCGTCAAACACATTCCAATTGTTGACCTGCGGTACAACTCGAATGTCGACATGAAAGACCTGTTCATATACAGTAAACAGAAACAAAATAATTAATTATCATGATTTTAGCACAACATACACACAAAATAAGCCTAAATTCAAGGCTCATAACCGTAGACGAACACAAATAACAGGTTATCATGATTTTGCACAAGAATCATCATTATGAACAAAAGTTAACAAAAACTTGTGATTCTTATACAGCAAACAAACATAAATCATCAGTTATCATCTTTTGAACAACTAATAAATTATGAAAAACTCGCCGTTCGTATATAGTAAACAGTAAACCACACAGAAAGAATAGATTATGATGATTTTGCAAGAGAATCTTCAATATACACAATATTTAAGCAAAAAACTCGTTATTCACATACAACAAGCAAACATAAAATCATCAGTTCTCATCTTTTGCACGAATAATAAACTATGAAATACTCACGGTTCGTACACAGAAAACAGACATGAGTACTAGGTTACGAGTATTATGCACGAGAATCATCATTATACACATAAATTATGCAAAAAACTCGTGATTCATTTACTAAACAGACATGAAAAAAATCGATTACGAGTATTTTGCACAAAAATCTTCAACATACACACATCATTAAACAGACACAAAATAATATCAATTATGATGATTTGACACAAGGGCCTTTGAGTCTTGTCCTGTTAACGCTACAGGACCTGGTTAATGGTATTCTTAGTACCCACGAACCGACCCTGTTGTAATACAACCGGGTTTGATCGGTTTGGGTCTCGCGTGTCACCCTTTTGTAAAGACACGGGACGGCTTGGAGGTTAGGGTACCGATCTCGGGGACGTTGTGAAAATGTAAACGCGCTGGAAACATTTCCTAAACGAACCCGTTAAATGAGGATGGTCAAAAAACGATTCCGACCTTTGGGGATGGATCCAAAATCGAGGATGTTCCTATAGCCAATAGCATGGCGGAGCGGCCATATACAGTATTCCGACGAAGAATTCTGGTGCTGGAAGACTCATGAAAAAGAAAGAGACGGCTGGAACATTTTTTTTATTATTATTTTAGGGTTTAATAAGTTCGGTTTAATATTTAACCCATTGATCTTTCACTTGTTTGCATATAGTCTTTAAAACTTGTTAACTTTCTTTCATATGCTTATTATAAAAAGTATTAAATTAGATTATGCATTTTAACATTTAACCATCTCTATCTAGACTAGTTTATATTTGGTCTTCAACTTATAATTTTATACATAAAAATGATAAAATGTTTAAAATCTATATATCCATTAAAAAAATTCATTTTAGCCAATTCTTATTGGTTTCATTCACTAATTTCCATATATGTCTTACAACCTTAGAATTTGTTATCATTTAAATAATTCAAAATTAAATTCAAAATACCATTGTAACTATTTTTCTTTCCCCTAAATTCTAACCCTAGAAATTGTAAGGCCCCTGTGCCCTACTTTCACGCTGGTTGGATTTACTCATTCACATAATTCGTAAAATCAGAGTTAATTAAAGCATTCGCGGAATTAAAAGTCATTCATTCATACATATCATAAACATCTTGTCTTAAAATAACATAACATAAGTCTTAAACATATAACATAAATGACACGGGTGTCTTCTTCATAGCGATGCCAGTCTTCCTCTTATTGTCACGTGTCCTCATCAAGCAACTTGCCTCATTCTACTTGCCTGCGTGCGTACTAAAAGTCAGCATAGCTGAGTGAGTTCTAGTTAATTAACATACATTACATTCACTTACTTACCAATACGCGTCCGAAGATACGTATTAATACTTATCTGTTCATCTATCATTCAACCATACATTCATACATACATACATACATTCATACATTCATACTTTTTGCAGAACACATAACTCAGATACTATAAAGATCTGGTCCTCACTTACCTTGGATATTATAAGGGTCCAGACCCTACATACCTCGGAGTTAATAAGGATCTGGTGTCCTACATACCTTGGATATTATAAGGGTCCAGTGGGTGTCCTACATACCATAGATATTATAAGGGTCCAGTGCCCTACATACCTCGAAATTTATAAGGATCCGGTGTCCTTCATACCTTGGATCTCCTTAGAGTCCAGTCCCTACTTACCTTGGATATTATAAGGGTCCAGTGCCCTACATACCTCGGTTATTATTAGGGCCCTGTGCCCTCTAACATAACATACCATTCTACCTCAATTACATTCCCTTTCTATTTCCTTCAATCATAACTAATATAACATCACATGCGTACTAGTTAAACAATCCATATCATTCACATTCATATGCAAACATATATCTAATATACACTTACCATTTAAGTTAAGTGTATAAATCTAAACACATCGTAGTATGCACACAACCCTGAAAACATAACACATAAAATGGGCTAGAACTCACCTGGATCCTGTTACGTTCCCCGTTAATGGTAATTCCTTTCTTCAACTGTGCCCGACTAACTGTTAATAATACACACTTATTAATTCTCTATATTTGTTTATTATTTATTTTCTTTAACCGTTAAATTAACCGAACCGACATGCATTCCTCGTTAACCGCTCATATTCATTTATTATACTTGGCCTTATCTTATTATCTTTGTTTTTATATTTATTATTATCTTATTTCTTTATTATTTTAACCCACCTCCTTAACATGTCTTAAGTTCTCATCTTCACACTTTACATTATATAGCTATAATGTTTTATAGTTTATCTTCCTTCTGGATGTTCCTTTCAATTCTTTTATGATATAATGAGCTTTTATGTTCAAGTGTTACTTGAGCGGGTCCCATAAATTCTTGGTCTAGCATAGGGCGGGTTACGGGTTATTGCCGAGTCGGATCTCGGGTTCGGGTCCTCACATCCAAGTAAACCTTTATTATTATTCTATTATTATTATTATTATTATTATTAATATATTATTAAAGTATTACTATTATTATTAAATTAACTAAAGTATTATTATTATTAACCAAACCCTACGTATATATATA
Source organism: Bidens hawaiensis (assembly GCF_021521415.1). Taxonomy (NCBI): domain Eukaryota; kingdom Viridiplantae; phylum Streptophyta; class Magnoliopsida; order Asterales; family Asteraceae; genus Bidens; species Bidens hawaiensis. The sequence continues at coordinate 96,078 of NW_027495537.1, read as the reverse complement.
CATATACCCCACCCCCACCCCCACCCCCACCTCATTCCTTCTTCCTTTCTCCTCTCTAACTCACGGCCACACCGCCGCCGCCACCAACTCCACACTCCGGCCACACCATCGGCGTGCTTCCTTCCTTTCCACATCCATAACACCGTCGGCACCCCACCTTTTCCCCTTACCATAAACCACGGCCACTGCCGCTTCCCTCTTCCGGCGACACCATACTCGGGCCACCGTGGTGTACACAGAAGGCTTGGAGCGGCAACCTCTAATCATTTCGCATGAGGTTCGCATAAGCTTTTTTCGCATAAGCTTTTTTCGCGCGAAATTTTATCAGTTCGCATATAGGGTTTCACTTGGGGATTTTCGCATAAGGAGTTTCGCATGCCAAAAACTTTGTGCGAAATGGGTTTATTGGATTTAGATATGGTTTGGGACTCCTGGTTACGGCCGTCTCTGAATGCTCACTAATGTTCGGACAGAGGTTCGGGTTCTGTTTTGTTTGAAGTTTGGGTCCGTCTCAGCCTCGTGTACATTTTCCGTTCATCGGAGACGAGTTCCCCCTCGCCGGAATTCTGAGTTCAGTTTCAGTATGGGTTTCATTTTCCAGATCATATTCATGTATATTTGTAACATAGGTGTATACTCACTTCTTTATATACATTTATATGTTTATGTATTTATATCACGCTTGCTTGTTTATCACAGTTTGTTCGTGTTGATTCGTATATGTCGATTCGACTTGGTTATAAGCTAATAATCTTAGTAATCGAACGACATGAACATAATACTTACCTTGTTGGTGTTATTTGGACTAGATCTTGAAATAAATGGAAAGATGGATAAATTTGGAGTTGTTGGTAACGGGGATTTATGTTGAGTGTATGGGTATGTGTGTATAATGATTGGAGAATGATGGTGGAATGATAAGGAATTAGGGTTTAGGGGTTTAAATAGGCAAATCCAAAGGCTTTTAGGCCGATAATCATTCCCAAGTCCATTAACATCTCCTAATCCTATCCATATTCCACCTATTATTTAATTAATTAAATTGACGCATCTCGACACGTCCACTAAAATAAATCCGGAATATTTTATTTATTTGTTTATAAAACGAGGACGTTACAGAAATTCTCTGAAATTAAATCTCAGAATTATAACATGATAGTTACAGTGCGGTTTCTCTCTACGCTCCCACTCCTGTTCTCACGCTGATTCTTCCTCTTCCCTATAACTCCCATTCACAACATCTTTTTCCTTAAATTGTGATGCCCACCATCAATTCTTAGTCTCTTCCAAGTCGTTCAATTACCAAACAGGTAATGGTTCTTATTGCCTCTATTCTTTTACTTTTCCAAACCCTAAATTCAATCTTCTGGTCATCGATCAATTAGCCAATGATTTATGTCGCTTACATTGTTGCTGCATAAGTTTCATATTTTCTTACTTGTATTTGTTATTTTACTGATTTTCATTCTTTTTAGTTCAAGCAGGTACATGGTTTTTTTTATCAAACATAACATTATTCATGGGCACCAAGTTAGGGTTTCTTCATTTTCTAGCTCTTTTTTTTTTAAATCAAGAAATGAATAAATATAGCATTATTCATGGGCATCAGGTTAGGGTTAGGATTGACTCACCTAATACTGGATAGGGTTAAGAAAGTAGAAACCGAGCAGCTCACCAACAAATACTTTATAAGGTCTGGAAGGATGCTAATGATGTTGCTTAGGAATATACATTTGTTTAATTTATTTAATGATAGGTTGATTTTATATTCTTAGTCCCAGATGGAAAATAATAAAACAATAGTATGAAGTTTTTGTGGAGATGATGAGACGTAGTCGATTCATGAGTTAAGATTATTGTAAAAGAAAAAGAAAAGCAACAGGAATTGGAATGTTATGGTTTCAAGATTGAAGGTGCTCGCTTTCTTTCATAAATGCACATTTTCATCATTGGAGTATTTGTTATATATAGTTATATAATATTGTATTTGTATTGTCGGGGTGATGATATTGCTGATTTGGACATTAATTCACTTGAGGAGCTCCAAAACCTAAATGTTTAGGCAATAACTAACATCTGTCATGCAAAGGTAGATATTGACATGCTACTTTCTGTATGAATGTGTGTGCGTGTATGTATTTTTTACTAACAATTTGTTAATGTTGGTTGCTGATTACACAGGCATCATACAGGTGATGATGCTATATGTTTCGCTAACTGCTTAAGGCTATTTGTAGTAGATGTATTAATTTTAAAAATTTGTCACTACTAAAAGTTGGTACTATATAATAATTATTGGTACTATATGATAATTATTTCTTGCATTCTCTACACGTGAGTCTGGAACTGTAACATCCAACTTTTTGTTAAATAATAAATGACGGAAAGTTTTGTTATTAACTGTGTGTCGTTAAGTTAGTCGTGTGTTAAGTGTTTGGATAATATTTGGAATTGGAATTTGTGAGTGGGTTGTTGGGCCCATGGCCCCCTATATATGCCTAACCCCTCCACCCTTTCACCATTTTTGTTACCTTTCACCACACACACTTTCTCTCTACCTTCCGGATCCAAATCCGTGCAAAAAAAGAAAGAAGAATCTCGTGTGTAGACATCATCAAATAACAAGAATCACGTCCAGATCTACGTATTGTCCGGATCTGAACTCGAACCCGAAGCAAAAGGTAGGTTTCGGTTTAAATGGTTAAGTTTTATGGTTAGAATCGGCATGCAAACAGATATAATGATAGATTGGGTTGTGAAATGTAAGAAAAATATAAACTTGGTAAGTTATAACCTCTTGGGTGCACTTTAAGATAAAAAGGTGGCGTTTGGACTATGAGAGATATGGGTTCAGGATCAGGTGCATGGGGTCAGAATGTGTCGAAAGTTGAAAAAGAGTAAAAATCAGGTCCTGAGAAAGAGTCGCGAAGTAAAATGGCTTTAAAATGGTAAAAACGAAGAAAGGAAGGAATTTCGCTTCGCTCAGCCATGAAAAGCGAAACAGGTGTTTCGCTTCGCTGCGAAACAGGTATTTCGCTTCGCTCATCCATGAGAAGCGAAACAGGTATTTCGCTTCGCTCAGCCGTGAGAAGCGAAAAAGTTATGCGAAGCGAAATTCCTCTCATGCGAAATTGTTTAAGTTGTTATTAAAATGTGACCCGATTCATTTTCTGATGCGTTTTTGTTAAAGGACCTATTAACGAAAATAAAATTTTTCCGAGCTGACCTGGCAGCTCAACCCCAGACAGGGGCTCTGCCCTTTGGACCCTGCTAGGGGCTGCCGCCCCTAGACCCCGCTACCAGGGGCACTGCCCCCGGACCCCCGTTAGTTGAGGGTCTCATTCACCTAGACGTAAGAAGTAGTTAAGATAGATAATTGATACACGTGCCTTGTTACATAGTTAGCCGTGCACAGATAAGGAAGGGCATCACACTTAAATCCGAGAGAAACAAGACCCAGGTGAGTTTCTAGCCCCATTTCTGTGTTATGTTTTTGGGGCTGTGTGCATACTCAATGTGATTAGTTAATACATTTAACTTAAGTGGTAAGTGTATGCCGTATGAATGTTTATAAATATACCTAATTAGTATAGAAAGAGTTAAACGTACGTGGGAAGAGGTATATGAGAATAGATACAAATAATGAAAGAATGGTACGCATGAGATGTATAATGTATGAATGTTGTGTATGATATGTATAGGTTAATATATAAAGGGTTGCATACCCTAATAATATATGCGAAGAATGAAAGGGTTGCATACCCTAATAATATATGCGAAGAATGAAAGGGTTGCAGACCCTAATAATATATGCGAAGGTTATAGGGCGAAAGGCTCTTTAAAACGTAGAACGGTTATGTATATATAAAAGTAGTGAAGGTAAGTAAAAGTATGAATGAACGGAAGTATGAAAGTAAGTACGAACGTAATATATATATATATATATATATATATATATATTTATGTGTAAGAATGAGAATGAAATGTATGCTACTTGCTAAACTAGAACTCACTCAGCGTAGCTGACTATTAGTATGTACGCAGGTAAATAGATTGAAAGAGCTGGCTTAAGGATGGCACGTGGCAGGGACTGGAAGACTGGTATCTTGGAAAAGAATGTTATAAATTAATAGGATATGTTTTAAGACAAGTTTACTTTTGTTAAGACAATATTCGATGATGTGTAATGTAATGCTTGAAGTTTTAATGATTCCGCGAAAAGTTTTAATTAACTCTGATTTTAGAAACTGTGTTTATGAGTAAATCCAACGCCAAAGTAGGGTTCCGGGAACGGGGCCTTACAGGAACCTTTTTATTTATCATCTTTTCTCAAGTTACTATGCATAGGCTTGTAAGATCTTTAGGTTGGATTCATCATACTTGCAACGCCCTCCTTGTTCTAGAGCTCCATTATAATATACGTTGTATATAAACAACAAAAAGTTTTTGTTGTAACTGAAAATTCGGTTTTCAAAAAAATAAATAAATAAAAATTAGCCGTTGGTTAATGCTTCGGTTCGGTTTTTTCTGTTTGTTTTTCGGTTAATTTGGTTTCGCTTCGGTTAATTCGGTTTTCTGCTCACCCCTACATTCTACTATGTAACTTTATTTTTGTAAGTTTATGATTTTCAATACTTTCTTTCCGTATGAATATGAATTGCAATTATAAATCATGTTGTCGTCTCAAAAACGTATTCAAAAACATCTTGTCGTTTTAAATGACATGTGTGTACTCGACGATTTTTATATTTCCACCCGTATTGTACACGGGTCAGTAACTTAGTTGATATTATATACCTATGGTTAATGTAGATAAAAATTATATTTTTATTTATTTTGTTATTGATAATTATTTACCTATGGTTAATGTAGTATTTTTGGAGTGCGCACTTTACATTATATATATATATATATATATATATATATATATATATATATATATAGGGGAGATTCAAATGAGAACCACTTTGAGTTTTATGAACTTGAAAAACGTAACAATTTTTTTTTTTGAATTTTATATGTAGGCTACATATACGTAAAAAAAATTACTGAATTTTTTACGCACCGAGTTAACTTATTACATATGTATAACAGACGTTAAATTTGTGTAATCAATGTACATATTTATTCTTTCTTCTACTTTAATCTGTTTAATCTTATTTAATCTCAACCACATAATATAATCTATTTAATTAAATGTGTGATATAAAATGAAGTTCTTAAATTCTTAAAATTTAACAAGGTTCTCTAAATATCCTACCCCCCACACACACACACATATATATATATATATGTATGTATGTATGTATGTATGTATGTATATAGACTTTGTTTAATATAGTTTTATTTTTTTATATTTTTTTGCCATACATTTGCGGTACCGTATCTTGTATTTTTTATTTTTTCCGTTTCCCGTACCCATATCGTCCCCACGCCCCAGTCTGTACTCGTTCCCGTGCTACCTAGGTTAAAATTATAAAGGAAGAATTAAGGGGATTAGGACATAAACAAATTTTATTTTATTTTACTTCTCTAATAAAATAAAATAATGAGACTTAGGTGAAAAGTTCACATAACTCTATCCTATTTTTTTCTCATAATCTTCTAATCTCCCATCTTATTCATCCTACCTATCCATGGTAAGGGTGTTCAACAAATTCGAAATCCGAAAAAAAACGAAACCGAAACCCAAATAATCCAATCCGAATAACTAATTCGGATTCGTATATGGATTTCAAAAAATTCCGGATTGTTCGAATTATCCAGATATCCGAATAATCCGAATATATAGCATGTTATTAGTGTATATAGCCAAGTCCATTAACATTTACATTAACTTTATAACTATAACTTCATTATTCGTTCAATCAACCTAACACACCACAGACAAAAATGTCATAACACTCTGTTGTTATACTCTCTAACGCTACCTAATTTCCTTGTTCTAAAGTGTTTTATTTTTATTTTTTAGTTTTGTATGTTTATTTAATAAAACTTAAGTTTGTATATTTGTTATATGGATTATTCGGATAATTTCGGATTATCCGAATCCGATCCGAATCCATCCAAATTCAATTCGGATCGGATAGGAATGTCCCTGATTCGGATCGGATCGGATCGGATTTCGGATAGGGTTCCAAAATTTTCAAATCCGAACCGAATAAACCGAATAACCCGTTATCCGATCCGATGAACACCCCTAATCCATGGGTCAAAACCATTTTGGCTTTTCGCTCATAATCTTTTAATTAAATTCTCATCTCATTCATCCTAGCTATTTATAGATCACGTATTAAAACCAATTTGACAATTGAATTATAAAATAGTCAGATAATTAAAAGTAAAATATTGTTTGAAGATCAAACAAGTAGACCTGTTAAAGTTGAACAAGTAAAAAATTGTCAAGACCAGTCTTTTTTAAGGTTGGTTTGTTCTGCCGATGTCCAGTTTTTTCCCATGTACATCATATGTTGCATTATTTATGGTAACTAGCAGACATGATCTAAAATTGTTAATATTGGATGCCGATGTGAATACTTGTAATAAAACAACAATGTTGTATATAAAGAGATTTTACAAATTTGAGATTATAGACTTTTTATTGTTTGCAATATATATTTCATTTCGTTTTACCTTTAATGTTGTTCATTTATTTTATTAATTGACCTTATTTATTTTTATCATTTAACAAATCCAATATAGTACACCAGCTTAAAAGCTAGTATTGTATAAAGATAAATCTTTCTCATCTTGTTACATGATTATTTCTTATGATGTGTATAAATTCTTAAATGATTTTTAGACCTTTTATTAAGGTTAGGTACTAGTGGCTAAGTAGTGTGTCTCACAATCAAAGTAATTACTGGTCTTTAATTAAATGCATCGATGAACCAAGTAAGATGCCAATCGCATTTTTCAATAGGAATAAAAATGATGTTGGCAAATTTCAGATATCACTAAAATATTTTTAACATTAAATCTCAGCATCATGTTCAAGTGAGTTCGCATGGTATGGTTTATCAATAACGAGCGTTGACACTTCTTTGGTATCTTGTATCTCAGATATAAGATTTTTCACCAGTCTTGGAATTGATTTATGTCTTATGTCTGAGCCATCTTCACTTGCCTCTCTTGTGGTTAGGGAAGTTGTTTTTTCATTCTTCATCAAGAACCTTCAGAAAATGAGAAATGAGAAGTTTTACCATTTTCATTCACATTTTGGCATGACAAACGTTTCAGTTGTCCAAGATCCATTTCAAACAGCGTGCAGGAGTAAGTGTGTTGCTAGAAGTATATCAATGTCTCATTCAATCTTTTTATTGCCCACATCTTTATGAAAATATCAACATTCCTGTTAGGTCCCTTTTATGTATTTAGTCTTTTGTATTGGTTCGTTTTTGTATTTAGGCCGTTTGGCATCTTTTGTATGTATTTGGGCATCAGATGTTATTTTGTATGTACAAGGCCCAAGGGAAATGTAATTAAGCCCATTGGGCATTTGGAAATAAAACCATTTCTCATGCATACTCTTCTATAAATAGGGAGCATGACATGAGAAATAAAAACCTTTTGCCAAATTCTCTAACTTCTCATACTCTCACTTTCTCTCTAGCTCTCTCACTCTCTCTCTAAAACCCGAACATAATACTCAAGATCCGAGACCTCTTAGGTTGCTTAGTGTGATTTCCGCTAGCACTAAGTTTGGTTGATCCAAGAACGTTGTTAGATCCACCCGCCACGGGACCTACAATTGGTATCAGAGCTTCGGCTCACTAGTTGAGGGTTTTTGGATCACAACCTTGGGTTTTGATCTTGAGAAGAAGATAAGAAAGCTTCTTGCAAAGAAAACCACAAAAACAAGAAAAATAAGAAAAATACAAAAATAATCGGTTTCTAGTTGATGAACATGTCTTAGATTGTGTTCTTGGTGAAGATAATAAGTGTACTAGCATTAGATCTAAAAAGTTGTGGGTTTAAAAGTGTTAAAGTTGGTGTTACGGTTTGAAAAAGTGATTAAAATTGGCAAGTTAAAATTTCACTTCTTATGGCATAAAAATCAGTGTACCAACTTTTGACCTAACACTGACTAGTTAGGTGGAACAAATCCCTAGAAAGATTGTATCTGGAAGCTTTAAAATTTTGCTTCGCAAAAGACTTTTTCGCTTCGCGTGAAAGTCTTTCACATCGCATAAAAGTTTTCGCTTCGCGTGAAACTTTTTCGCTTCGCATAAAAGATTTTCGCTTCGCATGAAATTTTTTCGCTTCACTTAGACACTTTTTCGCTTTGCATCACTGTTCACTTTTTCGCTTCGCCTGAACTTTTGTGCTTCGCGTGAAAGTTTTTCGCATCGCATAAAGTTTTTCGCTTCACTTGAGAACTGTTTCGCTTCGCACAAGGATCCTCATTTCGCATCACTGTTCATCAGAACTTTTTGCTTCGCCTGGAATAAACTTTTTCGCTTCGCCTGAAAGACTGTTTCGCGTGAAAAAGTTGTCTGTTTTGAAATTTGAACTATTTGAGACTTGTTAAGTGTTTGAGACTGCTGAGACCATGATGAGCACTGATTCTGAGTTGTTAAAGGGTTTTTTATTGTTGGAAAACCAAGTGGAAACACCTCAAAAACCTCCAAAGTATATGACCTTAAATGACAACTTTGCAAATTTTAAATGGAGATTCATGAACTACATCTCGTTGACTGAAACTGATTTAATGAGATGTTTTGAACAAGGTCCTCATGTTCCCATAACTTTTACACAAGCTGGGGAACAACTAAAGACTCTTGAAAATTATGATCAAAACGATAGGGACCTGTTATCATAAGATATGAAAGCATATCTCATCTTGACAGTTTGTCTTTCAAATGAGATCACTGAGACTTTACGTGAACACACAAGTGCAAAGGGTTTGTGGGATGCATTTGTTGAGAAGGTTGAGGGCAATGATGAAATCAGGGAAAACAGGAAAGCCCTTTTGAAAGAAGATTTCAATATGTTCAACCATCGTCAAGGTGAAGCTGTGTTGGACCTGGTGAAGAGATTTGAAAAGCTAATGGTAAGAGTCAGAGCTGCAAGTGTCAACATCACCAATTCTGAGGTCAATCACAAGTTGATGAATTCGTTGCCTTACATTTGGAGTACAAACACAATCACAATCAAGAGAACCACCAATCTGAATGTCATGACAAAAGTGATTTGATATCCACTATCAAGTCATTTGAAATGGACTAGCAAATGAGAATGAATAATCACCCGAGTTCTCTAAATCAAGTTGGAATGAGTACTGCATCCTCTATTCCAACTGTTTTTCTAAGCAAAACCCAGCAGAATGTGTACACTGTGAACACTCGAAAGTACTCCTCAAGTGTTCCTCCACAGACTACTGCCTTTATCTCTACGGGAAGTCAATCTGGATCAGCTGAACCTAGCTCTTTTCAAAAGGCAGTTGATAGTGCAGTTGAGCAAGCATTGAAAGCCCATGGAATTTCATCATCATCAAAGAATCAGCCAAGCAAAAGCTCCAGCTACTGTGAAGCACTACCCATGTTGAATGACTCAAACATCTCAATTGTTCATGCTTTTCTGTCAAGCCATGAAGAGTTGATGCAAGGAAATGTATTGCCACCGCAATTTGAGATTGGGGATCTGAGTGATATAAATCAAAAGGATCTCGAAAAAATGGATATTAAGTACCAAATGGCAATGGCCGTGCAAAGAGCCACAAACTTCATGAAGATGTATGGGAAAGACAGCTTCAAGGATTCTGATAGGAAAAGGATCGGGTTTGACAAGTCAAAGCTACGGTGTTACAACTGCGGTGAGATGGGTCACTTCTCGTTAGAATGCACGAATCCGTCAAAGCTAGCCAATGATATTTGTGTAACTATAGTGACTGAGAAAGACAACAGTAAAGCTGCCGGAAAGAAGCATGAGGTGCATAAGCCAAGCAGCTCAGCTCCAAGAATTGGAAATCATCCACACAAGGGCAATTCAAGCTCAAACACAAGGGCCCTTGTCTCCTGAACGGAGGTCCAAGTTGGTATGGATTGGGATGATCAATTTCAAGAGTTGCAGAATCCTCTCAACATGGCAGGCATGGCTTTTATGACAAACAATGAAGCGCCCTCATCCACAACTTCTAGTTTCGATGCATCGCCCATCGATGAGGTAAATCACAATCTTTTCACTCAAGCCTGCATAAATAAGGTTACATATTATAGATATCTTCAGGACGAAGTTTTGAAATAAAATGCAAAACTTTGTCAATTAAATTCTGAAGATGTAAAAGCTGACAAGATCTATGTTGAAAAGATTAAAACTCACCATGATGATGTGGCAAATCTTAAACTTAAAAATTTTGTAAAGGAGCAAGATGTCATCTATTATAAAAATATAATTAATTTGTTAAAAGATGAAATTGAGAAATTAAAACTTGATGCTTCTGATAAAAGAGAAAAGGAAAAACAAGTTGAAAGATTTGAAGTGTCATCTGAGCGGTGCCTCCACCAATGAATGATAATTATACTAGCTTGCCCCACTTTAGCTATAAGACTTCTCCTGATGAAGAAATGGCATATGGGATTGGTAAAGTACCAAAACCAGTGAAATTTGTTCATGCAGCATCAAAAACTGCTGCTCCATAAGTCTAACGTCAACGTGTCTTGTAGAGCAGGTGATATAATCAATGATGATTGTGGGAAGGTTAAACAGGGTTGTAAGCCAAATGGAGAGTTAGAACCCCGTTTTGAGTCTTGTGTGGGTTTAACAAAATTAATTAACAATCCTGTTTGTAATAAAGTGTGTGAATCAATGTTAGGAAGTTTGATGTCAGGATCAAAAGCTGTATTTTGTGAAACTTCTAGTGATGAGAGCTGTACAAATGTTTGTAATGAAAGTGAATGTTCTTCTTCTAATTCATAATGTGAAACTGTTTTTGATGAAACTATTGAAGTCAAGGTTGATGAACAGACCAGTCCTAGTTGCTCATCAATTGATCATAATGTTGAGAACTTAATAAAAGAGAAATTGAGTTTTGAAAATGAAAAACCAAGCACTTCCTGTAATATGTGCCACCAAAGAAAACCTTAATGTTCTCAATACTATAATCAGGTTGATAATAACTATTACTATTCTCAACAGAAACCTAGACATTCAAATTACTTTGCTTCAAAATTTTCAAATGTTCATCATTATCATACAGATACAGGTTACAGACATGTTAACCCAACTACATCACCTTTTCCCACATATCTCAGTGATCAAGATATCTATAATAGCAACCAAAGAAAATGTTGCTTTGTTTGTGGTAATCTGTCTCATCTTATAAGACATTGCAAAAACTGGCATAAGCAACAAAGAGATTTCAACAGTAAATTTGGTCAGACATTTCCTAAGTTTCCTGCTCAAACTAAGAAAATGCCCGACCAAACTCACACTTCAGCCAGTGAGTAGGATTTCAGACCCAAAAGAACTGAGAAACCCAAGAAACCTTTCTAGCTAACCCAAAGGGAAAGGAAGAGGTTAACGAAGGGGTCTAAAGCTGAAAAGCCCAAGAATCCTTTAAAGGTTTTCACTAAGGCTAATCAAGAAGATTTTTTGGTTAAGCATAAACCAAAACAAAGGCAGTCCAGAAAAACGTTTCAAAACCAAGGAAATCATAATTCTAACTTCTCGAGGGATTGCTCTTCAGATTCTGATTCACCAAAGGACTATATTTTCAGAAATCATAAAATTAAACTTGGTGATTTTGTGTTTAATTTTCTCGAGACAAGTACATCTCGGGAAACCCTCCACTAACTGGTTTTTTGTGTGTGTAGGGTCAGCCTGGAAGGCCTGTCAACAGTATTTGGTACTTAGACAGTGGCTGCACCCGACACATGAAAGGAGATGAGTCGCTGTTGTTTGACATCAAACCATTCGACAGTGGACATGTTTCCTTTACTGGTGACATTGGAGGAGAGATAACAAAGCAAGGAAAGGTCTCAAATGACACTTTGACCTTTGATAAGGTGAATCTGGTTGAATAGCTCAACCACAACCTGCTCAGCGTATCTCAAATTTGTGACAAGAAATTCTCAACCCTGTTTACAGAACATGAATGTCTTATATTGAAACCAGGTTTTGAAGTCCCTGAAGAGTGGATCATGTTGCGTACTCCGAGGCATAACGATGCCTACATTCTGGACATGAGAAGCAATTATTCCATGCGTTCTGCTTCTTGTTTGTTGTCCAAGGCCTCGGAGAATGATTCATCTTTATGGCATCGACGTTTGGGTCACGTCAACTTTAAGAACTTGAATAAGTTGGTTAAAGGTGACCATGTGAGGGGTTTACCTGTAAAATCTTTTCATTGTGCTGAAAAATTTTTATCTTGTTCCAAATGTAAACAGCGCAAACTCCCTCACAGACCCAAGATTGTTAATTCCATAAATTCCACTCTCCAACTGTTGCACATGGACCTCTACGGTCCAATTCAACCAATGGAAATAGGTCGAAAAGCCTATTGTCTGGTTATTACTAATGATTTTTCGCGTTTCAGTTGGACATTTCTGTTAGGGCACAAGGATGAGGCATCGCAATTTCTGCTAAGGTTTATCATGCTGGTTGAAAATCAAACTGACAAGAAGGTGAAGTGTATCAGGAGTGACAACGGAACTGAATTCTGCAACAAAGTGGTGAATGAATTCCGCCAATACAAGGGAATCCTTCATCAATTCAACGCACCTTACACTCCCGAACAAAATGGGGTGGCTGAACGACGAAACCGTACGTTGGTTAAAGCAGCTCGAACAATGCTGTCATATTCCAAACTTCCATTGATCTTCTGGGGTGAAGCCATTAACGTAGCTTGCTTTACCCAGAATCGTGTGCTTCTGAACAAAAGACTGAACAAGACTCTGTATGAAGTCTTCTATGGAACAAAGCCAAGGGTGAATTTCTTCAGAACGTTTGGATGTCCCTGTACCATACTCCAAACCAATGCTGGAACAACCTCCAAGTTTGCTGAAAAGGCTGATGAGTGCTATTTTGTTGGTTATTCTGCTGACAAAAGTGCTTATCGGGTGTACAACAAGAAAACTAGAGTGATCTTGGAGTCTTTCAACATTGATTGGAAAGAATTGAACCCTACTGATGCATAGAATGACCATGACTGGATGTTTGATTATGAAAGTCTGTTCAAGTAGTTTCGTAGGATGTATGTGACCCCAGTTGTACCAACGGTTTCCCCTGTTGTTTCTGTACCAACTCAACCTGCTGATGATCAATCTATACTGATGCATGCCGTATTGAGAGATCTTGGAGATGTTAATAAAGCTACTGCTGCACCCGTCCTTAATGTACAACCCGTGGCTAATCAACCAGCCATGGTCAATAATGTGCAGCTCTCTGTAGACACCACCGAGATGCCCGTTGTTGAAGACATCACTGATTTAGATACTGATTCATATGTGTCAGCTGACAACGATGAAAATGTTCAAGTCGAACATGCAGAGCAACCTCTTGCAGAACCTAGTGTGGTGGAATCTGTCCCCACACCTCCCTCAGAAGAAGATAATCAAGGTCCTGCAATGGAGGTTGATGCATCAAATGTGCAGGTTGATCCAAGTCCGAATGAAGCTTCTTGTAACACTGACTCAACCTCTGTACCAGCTGTTGTTGTCCCATTCTATGAAAACCTATGGGAAGGTTCCATTGCTCCAGAACACTTGGTTGATCAAGAAGAAGGTGATATTGATCCTCAACCAAGTGCCTCTGTCCCTGCGACCACAGTTTTCCATCCCATAGAGAGCTTGACCGTTCATCTTGAGGCAGTCGAGAATGTCGAGCAAATTCCACAGTTACCAATTCATCGTCGACATTCGACTGAGAACATCATTGGAGATCCTTCCGCTGGCATCCAAACACGTAGCACCTCTGGTACTATTAACAGATGTCTTTTTGCTTGTTTTATTTCACAGGTGAAACCCAAGGACTACAAAGTTGCATTGGAAGAGAATTCCTGGGTCGAAGCCATGCAGAAGAGCTGTTACAGTTCAAGAAGTTAAATGTTTGGAGGCTGGTGAAGAAGCCAGAACATAAGAAGCCAATTGGAACGGAATGGGTGTTCCGAAATAAGAAAGATGACAAGGGGTGATCAATAGAAATAAAGCCCGGCTTGTTGTGCAAGGATTTTGGCAACGTGAAGGTCTTGATTACGATGAAGTCTATGCACCGGTAGCCAGATTAGAAGCTATTCGTATCTTTCTGGCATACGCGTACATGAACTTCAAAGTGTATCAAATGGATGTGAAGACTGCTTTCTTGTACGGGAAAGTCAAAGAAGAAATCTACGTTAGTCAACCTCCAGGTTTTGAAGATCCAAATCATCCTGATCACGTTTACCGACTTGACAAAGCACTTTATAGTCTTCACCAAGTACCTCGTGCATGGTATGCCACATTGGCTGATCATTTAGTGAAGAATGGATACAAAATAGGCATTGTGGATCAAACTCTCTTTGTCAAGAAGGTTAAGGGTGATTTGATTCTTGTTCAAGTGTATGCTGATGACATTATCTTCGGGTCCACGAATGAGAATCTGTGCAAGGAGTTCTCTGAGATTATGCAGAAGCGATTTGAAATGAGTTCCTTAGGAGAGATGACTTTCTTCCTTGGCTTACAAGCTGAGCAAAAGAAGGACGAGACTTTGATTCACCAAGAAAAGTACGTTCATGACATTGTTCAGAAATTTGGATTCAAGAACTCAACAGCTTACGTGACACCAATCGCTACACGACATGTTCTCGCTCCTGATCTATCAAGAAAACCAGTCGATAAACACCTTTATAGGTCAATGATTGGTTCCCTGATGTATCTCACTGCAAGCAGACCAGATATCATGTTCCCTATTTCTCAGTGTGCCAAATATCAGTCTGACTCGAGAGAATCCCACATGACAGCTGTCAAGCGTATTTTCAGATACTTGAACGGTAGACCACGTTTGGGTCTTTGGTATCCAAAGGAGTCTCCCTTGGAATTTCATGCTTACACCGATAGTGACTATGGGGGATGCAACTTGGACAGAATATCAACATCGAGTGGATGTCAATTCCTGGGAGATTGGTTGATCTAATGGCAGTGCAAGAAACAAGTCACTGTGTCCACCTCCACAGTAGAAGCCGAGTACATTTCCGCATCCAGCTGCTGCTCTCAAGTGATATGGATCCAGCATCAGCTGCTGGATTATGGTTTGAATTTCTATGGAACCACGATCAAATGTGATAATGAGGTGGTTGTTGCAATTGTTAAAAACCCGGTCCATGTGACATTCGTCAAATTTCGATTCGTATTTGTATTTGTAAACCCGACCCGATGGGTCGTTTCGATGTATTAAATGTTTTAATAAAGTGATTCTCGACATTTAATGTTCATTATTCGTTGTTCATTGTTATAAATTCCCGAGCCTTAACGTACGAGTAAACGCATAAATAATCCAAAACCGAACACTATTTAATTCGATTATTTAGTTTAGGGTTAAAAGTGTAAAATTTGAAAATTTATTTTAACTTAAAAGAATTTAAAATTTCATTTAAAAGGTTATGAAACTTGAGGGACCAGAAATGAAAATAATTCAAATTATATTATTAAAATACCCAACCCTAGCCCCCCCCTCTTCCTCATTTTTCCGGCCCGGTTTTCCGGCCACCGGAAAAACGGCTCCGGCCGCCTCCAACCTTCCTTTAAGACTTTTTTTTATATAAAATAAATTATATAAAACTCAATTATCTTCGTAAATACACCCTAACAACCTATTTAATTATCGTATAACAACCTATAAATCGCGATTAATACCCGTGATCCTCGCCGGAAAATCTGGATAACCAAATCAACGAATTAATGCGTATACGCTCCACCCCGTAGTATAAATAGAACCCAAACCTTCGTCACAACTTGCTCATCCTCTCCAACCCCCCCTCTAATACACAGATTTTCTGTAATTGGGAGATTCTTTAATTTATTTTCCGGCAACCGGGTTTCGACCAAAACGATACATTATAAGGTAATTGTTATATGCTTTTTAGTGTTGATGAACCAACAAACAAAACCCCTAAACTTAATTGAGCAAACATGGAACAGAATCACCAATTGAAATTCTAGGGTTCTTCTTAAAGAAGATGAACCTGAAGTATATTATATATATATATATTCTTATGTTTTCAATGAATGTAAACTCAGCTCAACTGGTTAACGCGTATGGATAACAAATAAGAGACCCGGGTTCGAAACCCGGGTCACGCATGCCTTCCTTCTTTTTTTTATATAACATGTTATTATTTAACCAAAATTATTAGAAACTGTTATTATATTTAAACAAGGGAAACCAAGCATAAACGAATGTTCACCCTAGCTCAACTGGTTACACACTGCACATGTAAACCTCAAGACCCGGGTTCGAAACCCGGGTCAGCCATATTCCTTTTATTTAATTTTTCACCTAATTAATAAATCCTTTTTAATCATCAAAAATCAAAATAAATTTATAAAAAAACCTTTTTAAATTAAACAAAAATTATGTAAATTAACTATAAAATATAACTCACCATCTCACCCTTAAAAACCAAGTTTCTCGTTTTCATAAGCCGCTATTAAAAATCATTTAATAATTGCAAAGTAAACTTTATTTCTCTAAAAATCGTTTTGTTAAAGCAACAATTATATTTTCGACTTATAAACAATAGTTCAAGCTTTTTGAACATATAAATTTTGTTTTCTCGCCATTAAAGTGCTTAAATTGTATTAATAACCAAGTCGTCGTTAAAACATAAATAATAATATAATAATCTAAGAGTCATAAGATTCGTAATAAAATTCTAAAATAATGACTAAATTCTAAAAATTATTCGTGCAATTAATCAACTTTAGAATCCCGTTAGAATAGCCGTTAAAAGTCGTGTTTATTCTTATTTATAGTTCGTACGGATTGACCGCTTCGGTTTCCTTTGACGCCTTCAAGTTATTCTTATTCCTTTTTCACTACAACTACTAAGGTGAGTTTTTCACCACCCTTTTTTAATTTTTTTAATGTTTTGGGGTAGCATATGTATCCTTATGAAAAATTCAAGCATTGTTTCTTCTATTACAAAACTACAATTCGTATATGGACTTGTGTGTTACTTGTATTACTTGCACGAATATTACTTGCACGATTGGGAAGCCTCATTAAGTATGATCATACGCCCCCCTTTGCACTCTGGTCCATTTGTACCGAGTGGAAAAGGGCCTCATTATCCAAGTACGTTAGTTGTTACCAATTGGAAAGGACATTACTTGCGCGATTATCCAAGTACGTTGGTTGTACCAACTGGAAAGGACTTGCTCGTTTATCACATGTCTATGAATTGTATGGTTTTTATGTACGTATTTAAACTGTGGAAACTCACCAGCTATATTTATAGCTGACCATATTTTATACATATCTTACAGGTACCGTGATTAGAGGTTGAAGTATTGAAGACACTTAGATTACTTTGGGTATTTCAATAAAAGAACTATTGTGATGGTTATGTTTTGGTTTGAACTTGTATTGTTACTTTCGAACTTGTGTTACTTGACTTATTAAATGAATTAATGTTATTATGGTCACTTAATAGTGCCACGTGTGTTTGAGCAATCTGTACGTCACACTCGGGCGTTTCCGCTTAAGCCGGGGTGTTACAGTCCAGCACTCAAAGACTAAGCACATCGACATCTGAATACACTTTATTCGTGATTGTTTTGATCGTAAGCTTGTCGATATAAAAAGGGCCCATTCTGACTATAACTTTGCAGATCTCTTTACCAAAGCTTTCAGTCGTGCCCAATTTTTGTTTCTCGTTGAGTCATTGGGCATGATATCTTTTGAGAAAATTTTATCTTTGTTTAAAAATTGTAAATATTTTTTCAAATATGTCATAATTTTAGAGGGAGAAAATGAGTTATTTTAACTCACCAAAAAGATTTTAAAATTTACTTTTAGAAAAATACAAAATTAAGTCATTTGACTTAACAAAAAGATTTTATTTTTATATTTAATATCAATGTCATCTTTACTCCTATTTAAGAAAATTTTAAGAAAACTCTAAAAGACTTATCCCATTTAGAGAGAGTCGGTTATTTAAAAATTTTCAGTTAAGAATTTGATCCGACCATATGGAAAGTGATAGTATATTGGTATGTATTGATCCTAGCACGCCAAAAGAGTATAACAAAAGGCTACAAAGTCATTCTTTGATGTGTAGATGGGCTTGACAAACAAGTAAGTGTTAGGTGATATAAACTTAAAATTCTTGCCGGTACTAGTGGATATACTTTTATGAAGCGGTTGCATGATTCCGTTAAAGTCATATCAATGAAGGCTGAAATGTAATTACACATGTCATACCTAAGCCCCTCTTTACCTGATCCAGTCGTCTTATGAAATAATTGTCAATTTTTAATTTTTATTTGAGTCAATAAAAGCCTCATAGAAAGGCAAGAAAAAGAAAAGGAGTCAAGAAAAGAAAAAGAAAAACAGAAAAGAAAAAGAAAAATCAAGAAAAAGAGTCGAAAAAGAGTCAATCTTAGGAATTTTAACTTCTGCTTCATTTCTTCATTTATTTTGATTCAAGCCTTGGACTTTCTCTGTTTGTAGTCATACAAGATCTGATTATTAAGGCCCTGAATCTTCTGCTTTATTTTAACCTTTCTAGATCGAGTCAAGTGTGCAGAGCACAAAATGTCGAGTGTACAAAGTAAAAAGTATCAAGTATGTTAATAAGAGAACTGTGATCAACTAAGATAGGTTTAAGTCAAGTTGAGGTGATATGTTAACACAAAGTAAACCCGAGATATGATGGAATCAGTAACATGTCTGATTAAGTGGGGACCACATAAGTACCGAGCCTAATTGAACTTCAAATGTATCACGTTAACAGCAAAACAATTGTCAAGTTAAACAGGTGGACAATATCTACAGTCAATGATGAAGTTGTGTCACAATAATTTCAAAATGGAAACGTGATCTGGGGCTTTGCAAACCAATATGATTCCATGTCGAGATTGTTCTTTGTAAATTAATCAAAGAAAAGATTATGTATATATCACTATGTAAATTAATTCAATATTAATTTTAATTTAAAATATTTTTTTTAAACTTAAAATTACACATGTCATACCTAAGCCCCTCTTTACCTGATCACAGTCGTCTTATGAAATAAGTGTCAATTTTTAATTTTTATTTGAGTCAATAAAAGCCTCATAGAAAAGCAAGAAAAAGAAAAGGAGTCAAGAAAAGAAAAAGAAAAACAGAAAAGAAAAAGAAAAATCAAGAAAAAGAGTCGAAAAAGAGTCAATCTTAGGAATTTTAACTTCTGCTTTATTTCTTCATTTATTTTGATTCAAGCCTTGGACTTTCTCTGTTTGTAGTCATACAAGATCTGATTATTAAGGCCCTGAATCTTCTGCTTTATTTTAACTTTTCTAGATCGAGTCAAGTGTGCAGAGCACACAATGTCGAGTGTACAAAGTAAAAAGTATCAAGTATGTTAATAAGAGAACTGTGATCAACTAAGATAGGTTTAAGTCAAGTTGAGGTGATATGTTAACACAAAGTAAACCCGAGATATGATGGAATCAGTAACATGTCTGATTAAGCGGGGACCACATAAGTACCGAGCCTAATTGAACTTCAAATGTATCACGTTAACATCAAAACAATTGTCAAGTTAAACAGGTGGACAATATCTACAGTTAATGATGAAGTTGTGTCACAATAATTTCAAAATGGAAACGTGATCTAGGGCTTTGCAAACCAATATGATTCCATGTCGAGATTGTTCTTTGTAAATTAATCAAAGAAAAGATTATGTATATATCACTATGTAAATTAATTCAATATTAATTTAATTTAAAATATTTTTTTTTATATTTCTTTTATTTTGCTTTGTTTTATTTTGTTTTTGTTTTCTAAAATATTAAGTACTTGTACAGTTTAATATTTTAAGTTTTATTTTTATTTTATTTTATTTTTACTTTTAAACTTTTAAAAATTTCTATTTTCTTTTAAAGTTTTTCTTTAACTTTATTTCTTTTATTTTTACTTTATTTTATTTTGTTTTGATTAAGAAATCGATCTTGCAAAAGTTAACAGTTAAGAACCGACAAGAGAAAATTAAGAAAAATGAACAAGTGTTTGGATTTGGTGGGTAAATGTTTCTCGGGTTTTGAAAAAGCAAATAATTTTATATATCGAGGACCGAGAGTGTATTTTCGGTGAATGCTCGCGATGTTTTGACCTTATCGCGAGATGGGCTGACGCTATATATATGGGTTACGAAAATTACTTTCACTATTCACCTATGCTTTTCATCCACTCTCTCTTTTCTCTCTCATCTTTCTTCTTCAAACCCTAACCTTTCAACCTTCAATATCCGGCCTACTCTATATCATATTTTATATATGTATATATTTGGATTTTAATTTATTTATTGTAAGAAAATTAATAATTAATATACTTGAGGTTTGATGATAAAATGGTTTCACAAATAAATGATATGTTATAATCCGGTTTAAAAGCTATTTGGGTTTGTTGATATCTATTACCTGTTTATTTTCTTTACTATAAAACTGTTTCTTAATTATAAATAATATATTTTTTTAAAATAAAATAGGATATTAATTTTTAGTATATCCCAGTTTTATAGGATTTTCATATAAAATACTTGATAAGATTAATTTTTAATCTAATGAGATGTTATAACCCGTTTAAGAGCTATCTGGGTTTGATGAGACATTTACCCGTGAATTCGGGTTAAATGCGCGAGAACCCTTTATTTAAAGATAAAGCAATATAATGGCTTGAGAGAATGATTGTTTTACATTTTTCGTTTTTTAATATTTATTTTTTGGATTTTAATTTTCTTTATTGTAAGAAAGTTAATAATATACTTAGGGTTTGATGATTAAAATGTTTTATAAATAAATGATACGTTATAACCCGTTTAAAGGCTATCTGGATTTGTTGACCCATGACCACCTTATGTTTTTTACTATAAAATTGTTTATTAATTATAAATAATATTTTTTTTTTTTAAATTGGAAATTAAAGTTTAGCATATTCCCTATTTTATAAGATTTTCATATCAAATAATTGGTAAGATTAATTTTTAATTTAATTAGATATTATAACCCGTTTAAGAGCTATCTGGTTTTGGTAAGACCCATACCCATGAGAGGCCTGCATTTAAAAATTAAGCAATTTGGTGGCTTCCATAAAATGGGGGAGCGACCACATCGCGACACGTAGGATTTTAGGAGTTTCGTTTATATATATTATAGATTTAACACACATCTATATCTATCTATATATACTATTAAAAAAATAGATTATGCCCTCTTTTGATTGGTTGATTTTACTATTTCCTAAAATAACAAACATTTTTATAATTTCTTTTTCATAAAATAATTCAAAATAAAATAAATATATTAAATGCACGGACCATTAATAACGACTGTTGCCATTTTTTCTTTTTCACATTCTTTAACCCTACCTTCTCCACTCCTAAATGCTTTTAATCGATGTTCGCCAGAAAATCAATCGACGGCCGCAACATAATTTCCTATCATGTTGTTGCACCATAGGATGTTCGCCATAAAACCCGTGCTTTTTTAAAAACCATACACGCCATAAGCATATGTGCTTTTTTTTAATAATAATTGACTTAATTCTTTATATTTGGTAACAATTACAATTTTTAGATTATATTTTCATAAACAATTATTCTTTATTTAATTAAACAGCTTAATGAATACAACAATTATCTTATTTTGTTCAATAATTAATTTGCATCTATAAATTAGTATATTATTTGTATGGATTTTCATTATTTTTTTTATTATAGATAACTATGCTGTTACTTATCCAATTTCATCATTTAATAATAATTGATTATATAGTGGTAAAGAAAATCAAGCTGCAAATATTATCTATCTATCTATATATATTATTAAAAAAATACATTCTAGCATCTTCCTATTGGTTTATTTTTCTATTTTCCATAAATAACAAGCTATTATAGAATTTTCTTATCAATAAAATAATGCAATAATAAAATATATATTTAACATTAAATTTAATGCATTTTTTGTAATGTTTTAATTACATGTTTTTACACCTACATTGAATACATTGAAATATGTTATGTAACCCTATTTATTATCAAGAGATGGTCATACTTGTACCTTTGTTATTTTAAATTTTATATGTTTATTGGATGATTTCTATATTTCCACCCGTGATGGCCACGGGTCAATTTCATTCACTTTCAAAATTCATATTCTGGCCAATTTTGCAAATCTAGATATTATCAAACAATGAAAGGTATCGAAATCAAAATGGATAACATTATGCCATATCCAACACATTTCATATTAACCTATTATCGATCAAATAAGTAATAATTTTTTATTCTATTTTTGAGTGCTTGCATTTATTTGATTTTAACATAGTCTTAACAATAATGTATGTTTTCATATATTTTATATTTTTCTCACTATTCCGTCCATCCTAAAGTATCTATGTATTCCAAGTCTTTATCCTCTTTACATCAAGGTTTGTAATTTCATATTTTATTACCTTTTAAGTTACCCTCACTATAAGTTGTTTATAGCATGATCTGAATACCATTTATGCATTATCAATCTAACAAACTTGTTATTATGAAGAATGGCCAAAAGTCAAATTAAGGTTAGCGGGTCTGCCGAACCTATTCTTTAAACGAATATAATATTCTAGCATTTCTTGTGGTGTTGATTTTACTATACTCTGTTGTGATTGTGAAATATTTTTGTAAAGGAAAGAATGATACAACAATTAGAGATGTAAAAGTATAACTATATATGATCTTTCATGATAAAAAAACATTTTAATTTATGATTCTCTCTCTCTGTATATATATATATTCAATTTATTAATCATAATATATTATTTTACAGTTGAATAAATTTTATAAGAGCATCGATCTTCATTTTAAGGCTATGTCATTCTAAGGTACTGCTAAATTAATGCATCAACTATCTGTTTTAGGTCAAGCAAGATATGGATGCATCAACATTATCTATAAGGAAATATTTGGTGGTTTATGAAGTTTATGTTATAAAGTTTTAAATTTTATTTGTAAACATTCTACTATGTAACTTCAATTTTTGTGAGTTCATGTTTTGCAGTACTTTCTTTCTATATGAATATCAATTGCAGTTTTATATCATAGTGACGTCTCAAAAAATATATTTAAAAATATATTGTCGTTTGAAATTATATGTGTGTACTTGACAACTTCTATATTTCCACCCGTGTCGTACACGGGTCAATAACCTAGTATATATATATATATATATATATATATATAGGAAGGATCAAGAGAACTTAAAAACTCTTAAAGAATTATTTTTAATTAAAAATAAAAAAAAATTTCATTATTAGTTTTTGCCATTATTCTTATATTTTCTTACCCTTTGCTCAAAAAAATAATAATAATACAAAAAAAAACCGCTGTAATGCACATACGTATTACTGTGCGATACCGATGTATTACACATGTGTATTACTATGTATTTTTAAGTTTAATACTGTTTAATTGCATATATTTAATATTTGTGTATTGTATATGTGTAGTAGTGTTGTATTATATGGAAAAAGTTATAATAAAATAAAAGTCGATGTAGTGCACATGTGCGTTAATGTTGTATTACGCATACGTACTAATGTGTATTCGATGTGCGTATTAGTCTTATATCACATATATACAATAGTGTGTATCAAATATGTGTAATAATATTGTATTCTATGCAATACAAACACTTTTGCATATATGCAATGCACATTATTACACATGTGCACTACACCGATGAGGTTACCGACAAGGTGTTTTTTTTTTTGAACCAATAACAACATATAAACATAATGGAAAAAAAAAAGAAACTTCAAAAACAAATTTGAAAAAAAAAGTTAAATAGCTTTTTAGGAGTTTTTAAGTTTTCTCTTTAAGAAAAGTTTTCACTGGATCCCACCCCTATATATATATACATACTAGTTTTTATCCCCCGTATTACGGATGATGTTTACATTTTCCGTTTCTAATATTGTGAATGTATTTTTTTGGATTTCAATTGATTTATTTTAAGAAGTTAATATAATATACTTGAACCTATTTTATATATATTTGCTTATGTTCATTTGTTATAATCTAAATATTATTTTGTGAACCTTTTCATTTAAGTTAAATTTAAAAGAAAAAAAGAATCGATAATATAACTAAATCCATATTTGAGAAATTAAATTAGGGTTTGATTACAGGCTTATTTTACATTTGTTGTTTCTAATGTTTATATATTTTTTTGGATTTTAATGTTATTAATTGTAAGAAAATTAATAATATACTTAGGGTTTGATGATGAAAGTGTTTCACAAATAAATCAAATGTTATAACTCGTTTAAAAGCTATCTAGGTTTGGAATAATATATTTTTTTTCATGATGACCCATGACCCGCTTATTTTTTTACTATAAAATTGTATTCTTAATTATAAATAATATATTTTTTTTCAAAAAAATCGGATATTGATTTTTAGTAAATCCCTATTTTATAGGATTTTCATATAAAATACTTGATAAGATTAATTTTTAATCTAATGAGATGTTATAACTCGTTTAATGGCTATCTGGGTTTGGTGAGACACACACACACAAATATATATATATATATACATACTAGCTTTAGAAACCCGTGTATTACACGGGATAAGTTAATGTATAAATCACAATGCATAATTTAATACAAATAAAAAAAGATAATTAGGTCTCTTTATATTATGTAAGAAAATATATTATAGTTGCTTTATATCATTAAATGTATTTAAATTTTAAATCGAGAATGGGTTGTTCTACCATCGGTATACAATAATGAAGCAATGCCACTGGAAGCAACATTTAAAACAATGAGGCCTTTAGATATGAAAGATATAGCTGAAGTCTTTCACAAAAATGTTTTAAACTCCATACCCGGCCATAGACAAAAAAAGACACCTGATTTTCCTTTTTGAACAGCTTTCATGATGTCCTTATAAACACACTGTTGTTCAACTGTCACAATAGTCATATCATAAATATCAAAAATGAAAAATTCGTCTATGATTTTAAAGACTTATTAAACGTTGAAAATTTGTAAATTTTTTTAACTATTATAGTTTTCTTCAATATGAAGATGTCTTAAAAGTTGAATATTAGTGTACTCTTTAAATATAAACTCTTTTATATACATTTTAATTTTAAAAAAATATCTTTATGACATGTAATTATTATATTAATATTTTTTTTATATTAAGTATGATTACAATATAATTAATGGTATTAATAATTCAATTAATGGGGATTGACCAACTAATACGATATATTAAATTTATAATCAATATTATATTTAGAACAAAGATTTTTTTTTCTTTTCCATCAATAGAAGAGAAGTAATTTGGGCGGCAATTTGATAGTGAGAATTAACCTTAGAATGCCTTAAATCTACTAGTTTCTTCATTATTTGTAACAGTTCTTTACTTGGGGGGTTGGAATCTTTCTATTCCGTACATATATGTTCCTGATCTTTTTGATATTACTAAAAGGGGTAGAGTTTTTGGAACAATAATTGATATCTTTATTACATTAGCTAAAACATATTTGTTCTTGTTCATTCCTATCGCAACAAGATGGACTCTACCGCGGCTGAGAATGGATCAATTATTAAATCTTGGATGGAAATTTCTTTTACCTATTTCTCTAAGTAATCTTTATTAACAACTTCTTTCCAACTTCTTTCACTGTAAAAAAAGACTTTGATATTCACAACTTGTCTTAAACAAGAGAAAGAAACAAGTATATTATTTTTTATAGATATTCACGATATGTTTTCTATGGTAACTGAGTTCATGAATTATATGTGTTCATAATTATTTTTTTATTAGTATAGGTATATATATATATATATATATAGTATGGATTAAATACAAATGAAATTAATGTGTTAATTATGAGAATCAAGTAAAGTAATTATGTAATTATATCATAGAGTAATTACATAATTACTCTACTTGTATATATAATTAATCTACTTGATTTTCACAATTAACACGTTAATTTCATTTGTACGTTAACATTTTTCTATATATATATGTGTGTGTGTGTTTGTTAATAGAGAGCTAGAACTGAAAGATCCATTTACCCGTCTACGCATGACGAAAATGCAATCTTGTGGCTTATCACAAGAGGTGGAAACGAAAATCGGAAACAAGAGAGAAATACATTTTAAGAGAAATATGAAATGGGAGTTCAATTTTATTAGGAAATTCTAGTCATTATTTTGACAAATAAGAAATTAGAAACAACAATCAAGAAAACTAATATGAATTGATTATGAGTTGATAACAACTCGTAAAGAAAAGGACTTTAAATTTGAACTTTATTTATGATTTCAAATTCAAAAGAAGTACCACCACAATTTTTTTTTCTAGATTTGCCATTTTAGCAATCGGCTAAAAACTAATGAGATGCTACTCATTTACAGTACACCATATAACTTCATTTCTCAATTCTTGTTTTGAAAGATAGGCAACAGTTTTACTCAAGTAACCCGATTGATGATCACCACTGCATTCGTTCTTGCACAATGAATTAATATAAGATACTGCGGTCCGAAATAAATTAGACTGAAATTTCCTACACACACGCATACTTATGTAAACCTTCCATTCAAGAATGAACTAAGCAATGTAGAAAATGAAAAAGCAAGTGCGTAGAAAGTGATATTGGCGCGGCTCAATCTGAGATCATATTTTACAACTTGGTAAATGCGTCTTCGGATTGAACCTCACCAACATCGCCATCTTGTTTGCTTCCCAAATATTTGTCATTGTAAAATCCATTATGTCATTCTATGGTTTGATTCAATAAAAGGTGATCATTAAAAAAGACATGAAGAATGTGGAATAAAAGAAAGAAAGGGGAACAAATCTTGGGTGGTAACATCAAAAGGCAACCTTTTATGTAGTGAATATTGGAGTTGTGGGATCGCCAAGTTAATCATTATTTATGAAAATAAAGTTAGAAAACTAAATTATTTTATTGAGATATTGGAAAATTTTGTTTTGCAAGTGAGCTTTTTCCAAGTATATATGCGGAGAAACGTTTTAAAATTGGTGCTACAAACATGAAAATGGTATATTGCACATAGTACTCGATCGACAATTTGAACAAATATGATAGCATCTATTATATTTTGATACTTTTAGAGAAAAAGTCCGCAAGAACAGTGTTTGAAACTGAAGATCGAACGGAATCTGGATACGGCAAGCTTCTTCAAAAACCAAAAAGGTAAAGAAGAAAAGGACGCATATGATACTATGATAGCAACAAAACTATATATGAACATGAATGAATGTTTTGCAGAATAAAGAACGACAGTTGAAGTTAAATCATGCATGGTGCCAACGTAAATGAAGGATATTTATATAAGAGCACTTATCTGTAAAGCTAGCTCTGATGTGATGAAAGCTTAATGTGAAGGAGAGGTACAGAGAGAGATTGCAAGAGAAGAATGGGGAGATGTTGAGGTTTAAGAAGAGGTTTGTCTTGGGATGAGAGAGTGAAGGTGGTGACTGAAATGATTTCAAGAGGGAGCAAAACTTGCTTTAGGTTTTCTCATGCCTTAGTTTCTACTCATAAAATCTCTCTCCCATCTCTCTCATCTTTCATACACATACACCTCTCTGTCTCTCTCTCTCTCTCTCTCTCTCTTCTCTCTCTCTCTCTCTCTCTCTCTCTCTTTCTCTCTCTCTCTCTCTCTCACACACACACACATATACATACACATCTCTCTCTTGCGCATGCCACCAAGAAAATATTCTCTACCATCAAAAGCCCATTTCATATTGTATTGGTACTTTTATTGTACTCTAATACTTAAAAGAGAAAAGTTAGTGAAATGTCATACTTTGTACTTAAAATAATGTTTAATGTATCATAGTTATATTGGCTTATTTGTAACCTGATAAGCATGCAAGTTTATTCAAAGAAATGACGAGTGATTTGAACAAATATTTAGAATATACATAAATTAACTAAAGCTTTCAGTTTAACTTTCCCTAATATCATTAAGAAGGTACTATCACACTTAAGAATTAAAAAAACTCAAAACGTATGATTTAATTATCTAAAACAAACATTAGGTCCATTTTAATATGGTGTAGTAGTAGGAAGCATGAGTTTTTTAAATGGAGACTCAAGTTTAATTCTCATAAACAATACTTTGGGGAGGGCATGAGAGCCTGAAGGAAAACCGAGATCTTTGTGATCTATGGTTCGATGATAGGACGTCCGAGCCTTCGGACGGGTGGGTTTTCCCATAACTCAAGATAACTTGGAGGCACTTAAGGGCTCCGTACGGATGGGTTGGGTCATCTGGTGATAGTTTTTTCCTATTGAATCACGCCGTACGGAGCACCTAGGCAATTATATGTTAATTGGCTATAAAAAATATGTTGGAATACTGAAATTTTATATTCAATTTAAGACTAATTTGTTTGATTTATATAAATAATGAGATGTTGAATATTGAGCATTTCTTGCAACTACAAATCATAGATTCCGAAAAACTTTAATGATATGTGTTTAGTTTTGTCTCCTTTCATGTAATAATTTATAATTTTTATTCCTATGTTACCATCCTTGATGCAGTTAGTTAATAGTTCAAGTGGGTCAAATTGTCTTTTATGCATCATCAGCCACGTAATTTTAGTTTGTTAACGAGCGCTTACACTTTTTGTCCCCTATTGTATTGTTTTAGTTCCCTTCTTGAACCATACGATGACCTCCATAACATTTTTTTTTGGTTTTGTTTTCTATATCTTATAAAGTTGTATGGTTTAAAAATTCAAAACGTTTCTTTGTGGTGTTTATTTTTGTCAATGTTTCCATTTAAATTTTATTCAAGTACAAGATGTGAATTATAATGAATAAGTCATTCATGTATCAATTTGCAGGTCCCTTAACAATAAGCAGTATTGTGATTTAATTCAACATTTCACATAGAACTCTAATTTTTTGAGCTACTTATATAACATTCATTTCAACCAAAATCAATAAAGTTTTGAAACTTTATTTTTACTTTTGTTAATATTTGTGTTACCTTTTAATCACAAATATAAATTTGCTTAGTCTGCAACATAAATTAACATAAAAGAACACAACCTATGGAGAATTGAGAATCACGGGAATTAAACAAATGAAATAATCATATTCGGTAAATAGCATTTATACATTGTATTATGTTATACAAATAATTTTATTCATTTATGTGAAATAGATAATATCATAATGTTTTTTCTGATTTTGTCTCTCCAAATATAGATAAAAATTCAACAATAGATGATACTATGGCACAAATAATAATAACCTACAATTATTGAAAATTCATATATGTGTGTTCTATTTATATTTTTTGTTTTATTTATTTTAGCGTATTTTTGCAAATCTTTTGAACTTTACCCAAAAATGTTATATTTTTGTTTATTTGAAAACTTTTAGTATGTGTTTTTATTCTATTTATTTATTTAGTTATTACCCCATAAAAATTTTAGCGTGTTAACAAACAACTGTGGTTATTAGATAAGTTCGAACCTTTTGTATTGAGAAATCATATACAAATGCGAATAGGTAAGTCATAGTGATGTGATAACAAATATAGTTGCTATCTTGTTATATTAAGGGTATATTTGACAAAACTAGCTAGAAGCTGATAGCTGTTAGCTGTAGCTTTTTAGATATATTTAGGTGTTTGACAGCCGGAGCTTTTTAGATATATTTAGGTATTTGGCAGAGTAGCTGGAGCTTTTAATAAAATTAATTTGGTGCCAGCGCGGTGCGGCGGAGTGCGCGCGCAACCTGAGATCAACCGCATAATCAGTGTCAGTACGTGATTCACTTGATATTAGTGCACGCATAGACGTATACTTCGTGCAAAGACAGCAAGCGTGTAATCGTGGCGAAAATCAAGAAACAAAACTAAAATATACAGTAATTTCAAATAGATCAAATAGATAGTTTTTTTAAACAACCTCTTTTGATTTGAAACCCTTTCCGACCCGCACCGTTTTTAATCTGAAACATGTTTTGGCCTGGCCCCTTTTGACCCAAAACCGTACCGACACGAACTAAACTAAATTAACTTTTTTTTATCGACTCGTTCCGACCATAATTTAGTCTTACACATGACCCGAGCTCTTCTGACTCGACTTGTTGCCAATCGTAACCGGTAAAGAAGTATATCAATATCATACTCAAATTAAAGAGAATAAAATGCTCTTTTTTATGATGTAATGTGTTTAAAAAAATATTAACGTGTGAAAAAGTTATGGACTTTTAAAGAGTCATGTGGGTAGTTAGTTTTAAACAAGGGTAAAATATGTAACTATTATATAAATTAACAAAAGTTAATGAAAGTTCAAGTACCAAAATTATAAATTCAATTGTAAAAACTTGTATCTTTTTCTCAAACGCTAGTAGTAGTAGCGTTTAGAAAAAGAGCTTTTTTTCAAACGCTAGTAATAGTAGCGTTTAGAAAAAGAGCTTTTTCTCATAATACAAAAGTTTCAAGCCCATTGAACCAAACAAGGCTTTTTAATAAGTAGAAGTTTTTTCTTAAAAACTTGAAACTTGAAGCCCCTAAAAGCTTCTTGCCAAACACACCTTAAGAGTTTAGTATATCAAATGACATTTATATTTTTAAGCTAGTTTAGTATATTGATATGATATATATACTTGGGCTATCCGAGATCACCCTGTCAAATGAATCATCCTTTCGTCCGAATAATAGAATGTGTGAACTGAGCCACCCAACAAAAAAAAACCTCATAACTAAAAAAACTCTTTAGTTTTAACCGGAACAAAGTGCTCCATACGGGACTCCTAACACATGACATTTCATAAGAAAAGTCACGGGCAACAGCAAACCTTTGAATCAATTGGTATTTGGTAATATTATTAAATTAAATATTGAATTTACAATTATACTAATACTATGAAACCGTAACAGTTTGAAACCGTTAGTTTAAACTATAAAGAGATAGTACGAGAAAAGAACATATATTGACATTCAGTGTGTGAGTGTGTGTTGGAAACAGGAGTGCAGAATGTCAGGGAAGGGGGTCCACACGCACACTCTAAACCAGAGACACCGACGCCAATGGAGGCCACCTGTGTGCTCTTACAACCAGACACCCGCCTCGGTCTCCCCCCACCCCCACTCATTCTTATTTTAACAATTATTATATTTCTTTTTATTATGTAATATGCATGCAAGTGCTGTTCAAGAAATAATATACATGCAAGTGCCATGGTTAGTAAATCTTTGTTTGTGGGAGAAATCAATAGTGGTTTTTTTTTTAAGATAATCTGATATAAAAAAATAATAATTTACTTTTATTATTCATTTGGTGGTGGAGCATACGGGGATTAAAACTCATAAGTTGATTAGTCACTATTATTAGAATTGGATCTCTAAAGTTAATGACATTTGGAGATAATTGTAGATTTGTTTTCTACCTTGGCTTTTCATGAAGTTTTATTTACATTAGCTTTGTCTTAATGTTGTCCGGATAAATAGATGTTTTAGGGAAATGTATAGGTACTCACATAAGAGTTACCGTTTTCTTCTGCTGCTAAAGTTAACTTAAAATTTATGTAGATACTAGCAGTAAGCCTGCATCATGTTGCGGCAACGACAAAGTTTTAATCTTATCACATAAATACATAATTAAATCTAGTATAAGCCTTAGAGTGATCATTTTAAGATATCAAATTAAAAAAAAAACGGATATTATGATCATATGGACAAAGAATGGTGGTTTGAGGAAAAAAATTGATGAAGCCTAACTGCTAGATTGAAGGAAGCCCGCATCATATCAAATTAAAATTTATGTAGATACTAGCAATAAGCCCGCATCATGTTGCGGCGATGACAAAGTTTTAATCTTATCACATAAATACATAATTAAATCTAGTACAAGCCTTAGAATGATCATTTTAAGTGTTCATCAAATTAAAAAAAAACGGATATTATGATCATATGGTCAAAGAAGGGTGGTTTGAGGAAAAAAAATTGATGAAGCCTAACTACTAGATTGAAGGAAGCATGTTTCTTTATAGTGTATGCATTAAATGTTTTACATAATCAACAACTATAATTTATAGACATGCACAGTAACTTATCGCCGCCAAAGAACTATAATTTTGTTTTTAGTAAGATCAGGTTTACCATTCAAAAGAGGGTGGCGACGCAGCTTGTTGCCCGTTTACCCATCTCTCTATTGTAATTTGATCCTTTTGTGTTAAAAAAAACTTGACCAAAAAAAAGACAATAAACTTGCAGCTATAAAAAATCAACAACTTGTACATTGATGCATAGTAGACTTGTATATTATAATTGATAAGTCGGTATTGAGCAAAATTTTCAAAACGTCGAAAAAATAAGTGCGTCGCAACGGTAAGTCGGTTTTTTAATATATATCATAATATATTAAAAGATATGGAAATAATAAGATTTTTAAATAAAGTTGTCAAATTGAGGGTTAAAGATGAAGCTACATAAGGAAAAGCCTTAAAAAATAAAAAATATCATAACTCAAAATTTAATAAAAAAATGAAAAAAGTAAAAACACAAAAAAATTTCCACCATCTTTCTCGTTCTAAAAAAATTTAAAAAAAAACATAATATTGAGTGAAAAATATCATTGTGTCTTTTTGTTTATCATTATGATTTATGTTTATTTCCGGCATTGATTGTGTCAATTTTCCTTAATATTGTGTCTTTTTTATTGATATTGTGTTATATTAATGAACATTGTGTTATATTTTGTTCAGTATTTTGTGTTATATTTTGTGATCTATTGTGTCTTTTGTTTATTTTCGTCACTGTGCCTTTGATCTCGGCATTGTGTCTTTTCGTCAGTTTTTTTTAACGGGAATGATGGGGGAAACATTTTAGTTTTTTTAAATTTATTTTAAAGAGTTTTTTGTCTGGTCACAAATACTTTTAACAATCATGTAAAAAAAATTAAAATTTATAAAAGATAATTAAAGTTAAAAGGTAAAAATGGTAACTAATTTAAATAAAATAGAAAGACACATATTTAATGTCACAGTGATCCTTTTTCCCCTCTTTAAGCTTATACTATGTTCTTTATAAGTAGTAAAACTATTAATCAACACTTTTACTTTGCCTATCACTCATGCATTATATATACTAACTGGGTGCGGTATGCGTGCAAACATGACATCAAACGCGTAACCGGTGTTAGTAGGCACTTGACCTCGCATCGGCATGCGTGTAACGCGACATCGGGCGTGCATCCGGTGTCGGTACACGCGTAACCAGTCTCAACCAGACCTGAAGCAAATTAACTTTTTTTTGTATCACGTGTTTTGTTCGTAACCATTTCTGACACATGGCCCGAACCCTCTCAACCGGGCCCGTTTACCGGTCCTAACCGGTAATCTCATAACACGTTAAGTTTTTTAAAATTAAAAAGATATAGCAATACCATACTCAAATTAAAGAGCATAAAAGGCACAGTGACGAAAATGAACAAAAGACACAATAGATCACAAAATATAACACAAATACTGAACAAAATATAACACAATGTTCATTAATATAACACAATATCAATAAAAAAAAGACACAATATTAAGGAAAATTGACACAATCAATGCCGGAAATAAACATAAAACATAATGATAAACAAAAAGACATAACGATATTTTTCACTCAACATTGTGTTTAAATTTATTTTAAGGAGTTTTTTGTGTGGTCATAACTACTTCTCACAATCATGTAAAAAAATTTAAAATTTATAAAAGATAATTAAAGTTAAAAGGTAAAAATGGTAACTAATTTAAATAAAATGGAAAGACACATATTTAATGTCACAGTGATCCTTTTTCCCCTCTTTAAGCTTATACTATGTTCTTTATAAGTAGTAAAACTATTAATCAACACTTTTACTTTGCCTATCACTCATGCATTATATATACTAACTGGGTGCGGTATGCGTGCAAACATGACATCAAACGCGTAACCGGTGTTAGTAGGCACTTGACCTCGCATCGGCATGCGTGTAACGCGACATCGGGCGTACATCCGGTGTCGGTACACGCGTAACCAGTCTCAACCAGACCTGAAGCAAATTAACTTTTTTTGTATCACGTGTTTTGTTCGTAACCATTTCTGACACATGGCCCGAACCCTCTCAACCGGGCCCGTTTATCGGTCCTAACCGGTAATCTCATAACACGTTAAGTTTTTTAAAATTAAAAAAATATAGCAATACCATACTCAAATTAAAGAGCATAAAAGGCACAATAGATCACAAAATATAACACAAATACTGAACAAAATATAACACAATGTTCATTAATATAACACAATATCAATAAAAAAAGACACAATATTAAGGAAAATTGACACAATCAATGCCGGAAATAAACATAAAACATAATGATAAACAAAAAGACACAATGATATTTTTCACTCAACATTGTGTTTAAATTTATTTTAAGGAGTTTTTTGTGTGGTCATAAATACTTCTCACAATCATGTAAAAAAATTTAAAATTTATAAAAGATAATTAAAGTTAAAAGGTAAAAATGGTAACTAATTTAAATAAAATGGAAAGACACATATTTAATGTCACAGTGATCCTTTTTCCCCTCTTTAAGCTTATACTATGTTCTTTATAAGTAGTAAAACTATTAATCAACACTTTTACTTTGCCTATCACTCATGCATTATATATACTAACTGGGTGCGGTATGCGTGCAAACATGACATCAAACGCGTAACCGGTGTTAGTAGGCACTTGACCTCGCATCGGCATGCGTGTAACGCGACATCGGGCGTACATCCGGTGTCGGTACACGCGTAACCAGTCTCAACCAGACCTGAAGCAAATTAACTTTTTTTGTATCACGTGTTTTGTTCGTAACCATTTCTGACACATGGCCCGAACCCTCTCAACCGGGCCCGTTTATCGGTCCTAACCGGTAATCTCATAACACGTTAAGTTTTTTAAAATTAAAAAAATATAGCAATACCATACTCAAATTAAAGAGCATAAAAGGCACAATAGATCACAAAATATAACACAAATACTGAACAAAATATAACACAATGTTCATTAATATAACACAATATCAATAAAAAAAGACACAATATTAAGGAAAATTGACACAATCAATGCCGGAAATAAACATAAAACATAATGATAAACAAAAAGACACAATGATATTTTTCACTCAACATTGTGTTTAAATTTATTTTAAGGAGTTTTTTGTGTGGTCATAAATACTTCTCACA
Organism: Bidens hawaiensis; assembly: GCF_021521415.1. Taxonomy (NCBI): domain Eukaryota; kingdom Viridiplantae; phylum Streptophyta; class Magnoliopsida; order Asterales; family Asteraceae; genus Bidens; species Bidens hawaiensis. The sequence goes on along the minus strand of NW_027495537.1, from coordinate 60,636 downwards.
ATCATGTAAAAAAATTTAAAATTTATAAAAGATAATTAAAGTTAAAAGGTAAAAATGGTAACTAATTTAAATAAAATGGAAAGACACATATTTAATGTCACAGTGATCCTTTTTCCCCTCTTTAAGCTTATACTATGTTCTTTATAAGTAGTAAAACTATTAATCAACACTTTTACTTTGCCTATCACTCATGCATTATATATACTAACTGGGTGCGGTATGCGTGCAAACATGACATCAAACGCGTAACCGGTGTTAGTAGGCACTTGACCTCGCATTGGCATGCGTGTAACGCGACATCGGGCGTGCATCCGGTGTCGGTACACGCGTAACCAGTCTCAACCAGACCTGAAGCAAATTAACTTTTTTTTGTATCACGTGTTTTGTTCGTAACCATTTCTGACACATGGCCCGAACCCTCTCAACCGGGCCTGTTTACCGGTCCTAACCGGTAATCTCATAACACATTAAGTTTTTTAAAATTAAAAAAATATAGCAATACCATACTCAAATTAAAGAGCATAAAATGCTCGTTTTTATGGTGTATTTTATTTTGAAGAAATATTAACGTGAAAAAAGTTATGACCGTTTAAAAGTCGTAGGGGTAGTTAATTTAGAATAAGGGGTAAATATGTAACTATTATATATATATATATTGACAAAATATGATTAAAGTTAAAGGACTATACTTGTAAATATTTTGGAATCAAATATTTGTTGTTAACCGTAGAAGAAGAGGTGGAAAAGTCCATGTTACCCCTAAAATCTCATAAAATTATGCATGGTGTGTTGTACCTTGTGCATGGTTGTATGGACCTCTTAAAATTTAAGAGGTTATTAACTCATTCTTTATATATAGTATAGATAAAGTTTACTTCTATAGTTGGTATTTTTGTATAGGTGTTTGTTTTTATTCTCTTAGCGACATTTTCATGTTCTAGACAACATTAAGACGGTTACAGAGTGGCCCGGATTGTATACGCTTGGAGTTGGGTGCGGGTTGATAGACCCTTAGTACTCGTTCAGTTGGATGATGTTTGTAACATTCGTCAAATTTTGAAACCGAAAACCTAACCCGTTTAAAAGTCAAAGTTATTTTTTTCAACCAAAATACTTTACTGTATTATATATTTTCTTGAAAGATCAATTTATTTCAATATTGTAACTATACAGTGTTTTCTGTAATTTACAAAAGTTAAAATCTATTTACATAATATAAGGCCAATAATTTGCGACTTGCAATATTAATATGGCGAAACTCGTAATATATTTGTGGCCAAACTAATAATTAAAGTGGGCGTGAATTTCAGATCCGAGACAAGAGATTCGGTGCATGCGTTTAGCTTCAACGGGGAAAATGCTTCTAGAAGAAATGGTTTTAGCTATAAATAGAACTTCATTTGTTAGTTTTATGTTTGTTCTTTGTAAGGTATAATCAACTACCCAAGGGGAGCTTACCTCAAGTGGGATCGGTTCGTTTAATATTATCAGTCTTTTATTACCGATTACGGAGTCGTTCAATATTATCTTTATATTTTTTGTTCGATCGTTTGTTTATACCGCACCGTCTCGATCGCTTATCAATAACAAATCCATTTGTTTGTCGGATTCGGTGTTAGAGGACCTACACATAATTATATTTTTATTATAATAATAATAATAATAATAGTGGAGACAATAGCCATCCACCTTCCCTTTCATTATTTTATTATTATTATTAAACTTTTTCTCCAAGATTTCTTCTAACTTTCTCAAGTTATGGTTTTACTTCTATTTCAACTATAAATACACACTCCTCTTTCTCATTAATTCTATTTCTCTCCTTAAAACATTTCTTCAAATAAGTTTTAATTTATGTTCTTAATATTTTCTTTGAAGTTTTTATTTTGTTTAATTTATTTTAATTCAAGAACCATAAAGATTTTGTTGATACACATCAAACATATTTTATTCATCATAACACAGTGGTTCATAATTTTTCTTCATCAAAATCCATTCCAAAATATCAACAACTATTTTCAATGTTCCAGATTTGACAACAAAAATGGTCTTCAAAGATTGATCCATATCTCAGTCATAACAAACAGGAATGATGCAAGACCAAGCCTATCATTAACTTTATTGAGTTACTATTCTAATGACTATTTATTTGTATTTTTATTCGTCCGTGTGGTTTCACAATCGTTATTTCAAAATTAGTGTGCAGATCTGTACCCTCAGTGAAGATCGGCTATTTTAGCCTATCTCGAGCCCGAATCTGGGGGCACCGGGTTTGGTTGATCCAAAGATTGTTGTTAGATCCACCACGTTGGGACCTACAAACTTTCTAAAAAATTTGTTTCTTGCATGCGCGAACCTCTTGATAATTTCCAAAAATGCCCTTAAAAATAATTTTGAAACTCGAGTCATGTTTAAAATTTTAACTTTCATCCGTTTGACATTTTCAAGTCAACACTTTGAACCCGTAACAAATAAGATGATAAATCTATTTACATTCACAAACTTTTAAAAATACTCAAATTTCCCGTTTTTGACCCGCAACAAATTTTGATCTAAATATAGTTAACTTATACCAAAGAATCTGTTTACCAACTTCTGAAACATAAAAACCAAACTTAAGTTCCACAAAAAACTCGAAACAATCATTGATAAAAAAAACTTAGAACTTAAATATGATAAACTTTGTTATGTTTGAAAGTTATTGATATATACTATCCTTACATTATAGCATATATATAATTTACTAAATTAACCGAAAAATAAATGGATAGATTTAAATGATAGATTTATAATTTATAAATTTATATGACAATTTACATTAATAATAATAATAATAATAGATAAACTTATTGATTTTTAAAAAATGGATCGACTTTTAAGCATATATTTATAATTTAGTGATTAAAAAAATTACTTTGTAAAATGAAAGCATATTCGAGTTTTATTTTTTTTACAATCTTTTACAATATACATAGTACAATATGTTAATGATAACATTTGAAATTATATTATTTTCAATCTTTGACAAGCATGGTTTGTTTTTTATTTTTGGATTTCACTAAGTATTTTGGAATATATAGTAAAATAATATGTTAATATTTATTTTATAAAAATGTATAGATATAATATAAGTAAAGTATAAAAGGAAAGCGATAGTTATTGATCTATTACATATTTTAGTTTTGTAGGGAAATGAAATGTGAGAATTAACCAAAAGATGACAAGTGTCCATAATTATTTTGCTTTATTAGGATAGGTAGTAGATATACTTGAATTGTTTGTTTTATAAACGACTATTAACTAACGATCTTTCATAATAAATGACATAACTATAATCCAACTGACCAGTTAAAATATTTTGTTGGTCACTTTTGAACAAAATTTTGTTATTAAAAACCACCTTAATATTGGTGTATGGACAATATTCCATATTATTATTAGGATTGTATATGTCATTCTAGTTTGCTGTTAATCGCTGTATTACGTACTTGGCATGTTTATTTTGTACAGTAAAAATGTAAACTTTGGAGAAATAGGGACCCTATAAAAAGGTCACTTTACCCATTTCTCCAAACAATTCAACAAACTACTTTCTTGAAAATAAAAAGAAGTTCTCTCCACCTTTCACCCACTTGTTTCTTTTATATAAACAAAACTAAGATCCGAAATCCGAGTGTTGTTGGTGATTTCCGCTAACCAACAACACGGATTGATGCGAGTAAAGTTGTGAGATCCATCAAGAGAACCTATAATTGGCCATAATTTGTTGACTTTGAATGACAAATGAACGAACTCTTGAGCGATAGATATGATTGACATGACATGGGTTTGTGATTTATAACTTATAAAAGATTGGGAAAATTCCTAAAATAGGTATTTATATAAACAAATTTCAAGTTTTAGGTATAATTTTCAAAAAATTTCAAAAATAGGTATTATAAACTAGTCGTGACGAGTAGATTATTTTAGTACACGAGTATTTTGCAGATTAAAACATGTCACGTAACCATAAACTAACCGTGACGAATATGTTCACTAACCATCTAGTCGTCACGACTAAAGAAGTTGCATGTCTCGTAATCAACACCCACGAGTACTATATAAATGATTTAGTCGTGACGAGTAGGTTACAACTTTCCGAGACACAAGTAGTTTAATAAACTAACCATAACGAGTTGTTTTGTTTACCAAATTCATCGAACCGGTTAGTTTTACAAGAAACTAACTGGACCGATTAGTATGAAAGCTTAAATAGTCATTACGAGTAGTTCTTCCTTATAAATTCCATGTACGAGTAGTTCTTCCGTAAACATATACAATACGAGTAGTTTGTACCTATTTTTGAAATTCTTTAAAAATCGTACCTAAAACTTGAAATTTGTTTTTATAAATACCTATTTTAGAAATTTTTCCTAAAAGATTTGCAAATGGAAGTTCCAGAATTATTCGTCATTTTTAATTATATAAAAAGTCTTCATTAACAGATATATAAATAAAGAAATGGACCAAATATACAAAAGTACATGCTCAAAGCAATGCATGTTGTCTAATATCTCCGACTCGGTTTCTTCTAGTAAGGTACACTTTTCTTTTTTCTGTATGATATATTTCTCCTTTTGCATTTAGCCTAAAAAGCCCGTCTTTGAGAATTCATAAAAATTTGTGAATTCGGGGCGAGTAAAAAAAATAGGTCTTAAAAATATAAACTCAAAAACATGTATATAAAAAGTCATTAATACGACACTAATTGTGATATCAATGAATAAAAAAAAAGTATTTTACCAAAGAATACTTATGTCACACCCCAATCTAGGGCATAGGAGTGTGATCGATAGTTGGTACCTGCTTTGTAAATATATCAGAGTTTAACGTTGCAAAGCGTAAGTCTTGATTAAAATATTATTATATTTCAAAAGGCGGGGATTAAACACCCGATGGTTAGTACAGAAAGTGTTTGAGTTAAAACCATAATTTACATGATTTTATTTACAGAAACTCCATCTGAGCCATCAGATCGTGTAATGGCTAGTCATCATCTTCAATCACCTATACTTGATTACCTGCAAAACAGTTTATAAAATACGTCAGTAACACATGCTGGTGAACACGTTGATACAAAATAATTTTGATACTCAATTATCCTCTCTAGATATCATAGGCCTCGACCCAGCATGGCTTAGGAAATAACCAAGTTATGAAAGTCTGAATTACTATTACAAACTCCAGCTCAACTCGAAATCACTCAGCAAACACCGCAGTGTTCGAGGACTTTGCGACTACCAATATCACAAGATTATCCCCTCTCAGATATTACTTAGGTCCGGCCCAACGTGGCAAAGGCATAAGCAAGTGTGGTGCGGTGTGCCTACCGTTTAACCACATATGTAAGGATCTAGACAAACGTATACGATAGCCTGAGGGCCAGCGATTACTTTTGTTTATAAAGTTTTACGTGTACATAATCCCATGTAAACGTTTGTAAGACTCGTTATAAAAGTTTGCTTGTAAAGAGTTTAGATGTATTCACCATTGTCCTGATCAGTGTATCTCACTGATTTATGCCTGATCGTTACCTCGGACCTATAGTACGAGAATAACATTTTATAAATAACTTGATCAACGATCTAGTTTTAGACCTTTAGTCTGTTTGCATAGCCTTTACCTTGATAATAGTTTCTTTATAAAACATAAGGACCTTTAGTCCTTTCTTTGTTTATCATTTACATACTACGTTTCTTCTTCATGAAGAAACGTATATATCGAATTTCTTCTTTCATAAGAAACATTATATAATCTTTATATAAAATAAGGAAGTAATATTTTATCTATACCCTTTGTCTTATGAAACCTATGTTTCATCTATTATCTGATCAAGGTATAGACTATATCCCTAACTAGGGTCTAAGTCGTATATAATAAAATAATCGGACAGAATGCCTACCTTGTATGGCTTGTTTATACGAAATGCTTAAGCTTGACGCGGGTAGCACTCTTACTTATCGTCGGGTATTCGAAATAAATAAACTGCCAGAGGTTCTAATATTTGCACGTACTTCGAGACAAAAGTGAGTCGGATTATTGGCACGTATTTCGAGACTATGTGAGAGTAAAGATTGATTTGGGATGCCATATGCAATGCCCTACTCTCCTATTTATCGGCTACAACATTGATTTGGGATGCCATATGCATCACGATGGAGCTTAAAACACTCCATCGCGTACTGCGACGGATATGTTAACCGCCTCCAATTATTTTATTCCATCGCGCAACGCGATGGAAGCTTTGGGTTGGCCGTCGCATATCGCGACGCCACCTACTAGCCTTGCTTTGTCAACTTATAGGCTTGCCACGTGTCGCCACATGGTTGGACACGTGTCACGATTACTTAACATGGTCATCGTGTATCGCGATGACCCTTATCTTTCGGTGGTCGTGTATCACGACACCGCCCTTTTTTGGGACATTGTAATATACCCATCGCGTATCGCGATGGGTTGTCTTATGATCCATCATGTATTGCGATATGCGATGTGTCTTGATTTTTGGAATTTCCATTCTAAGTCCTTTGACTTTAGAGATTTACATTTCTGGCTCGAAAATTTAGGGACGTTACATCCTCCCCATTTTGGAATGAATCTCGTCCTCGAGATTCACTAAAACAGATGTGGATATTTCTTCCTCATCTCTGATTCTAATTCCCAAGTAAATTCTGGTCCTTTTCGGGAGTTCCATCTTATCTTGACTAACTTTAATTTTCACCATTTAAGTTTCTTAACTTTGAAAACTTCAGCTTGTAGAGGTTGTTCTATAAATTTTAGATTTTCGTTGATTTCGATGTCTTTTAAAGGCATGCCTAAAGTTTCATTAGCCACACATTTACGTAAGTTAAAAACATAGAATACATCGTGTATTCCTTTCATTTCTTCTGGCAAACGTAAGAGATATGCCACAGTACCGATTCGTTCTATTAATTCAAATTGTCCCACAGAACGAGGGCTTAATTTTTCTTTCTTGCCGAATCGTACCACATCTTTCCAAGGTGATAATTTTAATAGAACTTTAATGCCTACCTGATATTCTAACGGCTTATGGCGAGCATCTGCATTATTCTTTTGTCGATCTCTTGTCGTCTTAAGTCATTCACGGATTTGTAATACCTTATCCGTTGTTTCTCGAACTATTTCAGGTCCAGATATTTGATTATCTCCAGTTTTAGACCAACATACTAGCATTCTACATTTTTGTCCATATAATGCTTCGAATGTTGCGGTCTGAATACTTGTGTGATAACTATTATGTATGAGAATTCCATTAGAGGAAGGTGATCATCCCAAGTTAGATCAATCACACAAGCTCGGAGCATATCTTCAAGCGTTTGAATTGTCCTTTCACTCTGCCCATCAGTTTGAGGATGATAAGCAGTGCTAAGATTCAATTGAGTTCCTAATGCTTGTTGGAAACTATTCCAGAAATGAGTCGTAAATCTACTGTCTTGGTCGGATATGATAGATAATGGCACACCATGTAATGATATGATGTTGTTTATGTATATTCGTGCCAATCTATCCATAGAGTATGATTCATTGATACGTAAGAAATGAGCGAATTAGTTAACCTATCGAGGATGACCCAGATGACATTATGCTGACGGGTAGTCTTAGGGAGTTTAGTAATGAAATCCGTTGTTATCATCTCCCATTTCCAAATGGGAAGTTTATGTTGTTGAAGCAAATCTGAAGGTCATCAGGCTTTAACTGGCAAACAAGTAAAACATTAAGCTACATACAAAGCAACATCCCTTTTCATCCCATTCCACCAATAGTTCGACTTAAGATTTTAATACATCTTATCACTACCGGGATGCATTATATACTTTGACCTATGAGTTTCTCTCATAATCCTTTCACGTAATTCGCCAATAATTGGTACCCAGATTTTGTTTTCTGGTATGAGTATATAATCATCTCCTTTAACTAAAGAGTCAGTTATACCATTAGGCTTTTCTTTGGAGATTTTATTTTCTTTGATGGCTTGTTTCTGAGCCTTCCTGATTTGTTCGATTAGATCTATTTATAGTTCTAATCTTAAAGCTCTAACCCTCTTGGGATTTTCATGTTCTTTTCGATTCAATGCGTCGGCTACAACATTTTCCTTACCCTCATGATAAATGATTTCGAAATCATAATCATTTAAGATTTCCATTCATCTTCTTTGGCTCATGTTAAGTTCTTTCTGATCAAAAATGTGCTTTAAGCTTTTATGATAATTGTATACCATAAACTTGACTCCATAGAGATAGTGTCTTCATAATTTAAAGAGAAAATTATGGCACCCAATTCTAGATCGTGAGTCATATAATTATTTTCGTGTACTTTTCATTGGCCAGAAACATAAGCAATTACTTTCTTTCTTTGTATTAGTACACAACCTAAACCTGAATGAGATGCGTCACTAAATACAACGAAATCTTCTGTACCTTCTGGCAAAGGCAGTATAGGTGCATTTGTAAGTTTTTGTTTAAGTAAATCAAATGCTTCTTGCTGCTTGGTTCCCCATTCATACTTAACATTCTTTCGAGTTAATGAAGTTAAGGGAACTGCTGTACGGGAGAAATTCTCGATGAATCTTTAGTAATATCCAGCAAACCTAGGAAACTTCTTACCTCAGTTGGCGATTTAGGAACCTCCCATTTTAGAAAGATGTTTTAATTCCATAAGTTATTTACATCGTTAAAACATTCGATTTAACATACTATTTACTTTTTGGAAAACATCAATGTGTAAAGATAGATTGTTCTAACCCGCCCACAGACAATCAACCTATTGCCCGACACTTCCAATACTCTAATATCCACGATACATAACCATAGGCGTTTATACCCACTAGGCCAATACACTGCTCAAACTAGCGCATATGGACATAAGTAATTAAAATCGTTAAAACATTCGATTTAACACACTCTTTACTTTTAGGAAAACATCAATGTGTGGGGATAGATTGTTCTAACCCGTCCACAGACAACCAACCTGTTTCCCGACACATCAAACATGCTAATATCCACAACACATAGCCTCAGGCGTTTATACCCGCTAGGCCGATAGACTACTCAAACTAGCACATACGGACATAAGCAATTAAGAGCATACTCATTATACTCGACACACCATGCGCAAATAAATACGTCAAACACACTATCACTATTTACACAAAAGTAGGCACATAAAAGTGATCAAGAACTCATCCATCGTCCCGACGGTACCTTATGATTGTGTCCTCGTCACTAGACTTTGGCCATCTCATATTCTTTTTCCTTTTAGCCGTAAGGCTTTAGTTGTAGCATCATAACACTTTCCCCACACCACGCTCCCCTATTCATACGGTCATGCCATTCACCCATTCGACTCTACCAAGTCGGCCACATATCACAACAAGCATACGACACAAAAGTCATAAAATAAATGTGAGACTATGTCAATATGCGTAACCTCAAATCCTCACACATCATATACATCAAATGAGTGTTAAACTCATAAGCAATTCTTGCTTATAGCATACATCACACTCAATCAACATTTAACCCTATGTCTAATAAGTGTCCCACACATACCGCCCACTGGGAACCTATGGCCCCTTACGCTTCAATCACATAAGCTCGTCACAAGACTTCTAAACTTGACCAACTATGATTTTTCTCATGCCGTCCCACTCCTGTACCAGCTAGAGGTGTTAATCCTCACAATCAAATAACTTAGACACAACTCCTAATTTGATGTTACTAACAAGTCAAGATAGTTTTCAACACACTTTACACGAACATGCATGTTAGCCCTGAAAAAGGATAAATAGGGGAATATAACTCATTTGAACGAAGCTTCTCACTTGCTCAACAAAACCCTACTCTAGCCTCGTCTCGCTCGACACTTGTAACTGACTAAAACCACGATTAATATCAGATAGGATAACCATAATGCAACCCGACCCACCATTGTTGCACCCCAACCTGCAGCGGAATATGCCGGGGTGCAACTGATTGCACAGTAGCTCACAAGACACTATTAATAATAACGACCATAACTAATTATTTAATTTCATATAATCAAAATACATCACAAATTCTATTACAAATATTATCCAAATAAATTGTTTATTTCTTCAACAACCTAAAGGTCAACTAAATGTCTTCCCGAACCTCTAATTCTTGAACTATCAAACCTGTAACATGCGTAAAAATAAAGTTTGATCAACATAAAGTTGAGTGAACAATACACAGGTTCGGATGTATTATTATTGTAAAATATACAATTCGTATATGAATATAAACAATCACAACATTCATGATATATAAAAATTACCAAATAAAATAGATGTGGACTCTTTCGGTTTAGCACAAAGCCAGCTTACCGTGGTAAGGTATGCATATTCGATGAGAATAAGGTGGCCCAACCGCCAAACAATAAAAATAAACACATAACCATATTGCATGCCATTGATGAGTAACAAATCCATAAACACATAATATCGAATTGTGGTTGATGAGGTACAGATGTAAATAAATAAAATTTTATAAATATGGTACACATGTTACTCTCAAAAAGTATAAGATGAAAATGAGGGGTGTGAATTACTCATCTTGAATTTGGTGAGTTGAAAGATTAAGATCTTGATTATGCTTGGGTGAGTCCTAATTAGTAATCCCTAAATCCAAGTAAACAGAGCTTCTTTAGAATGTGTTTGATAAATAAAGGTCAAAGAAAACAAAATATGTATTAAAATAACCTAAAGAAGTAGAAAAAGAAACCTGGAAAACGAAATCAGTTTTGGAAAGAATTCTGTCACCGATTATATAAATGTTTAAAAATATTAATAAATTCTCAAAAATTATAAAAATCTCCAGCTAACTAAATTTAAGAAAATATTGTGAACACTTTCGACATGCCACCCCCGGACCTATCAATGCTTCTAACTTTTATCAAATTTGAAAAATATTTGTGTAAGCATTAACTTATCCTTCAATGGTAATCAGAACGTTGTATGAGAAGCATGTCATGCAAAACTTTGCTCAAATGAAGCTAAATATTCATAAAATTGAATGAGTTTTAACATGTTATTTTTTATGTTCTCATTTTTACAAAGTCGAGAAGCTCCCTGAATCTTATCAAAATCTTTTTCATGGTGTAGCTCTGAAAAATATAGTTCTTGAAGAACATTCGTCGTTACAATTTAATGTTCTCATTTCCTTAGATGGGTGGTAAATTGATAAATATATCAATAAAGGTAACACTTATTATGAATTTAGGCTGGGTGGTTAGAACTACTATTGTATGAGAAGTCTTCTTCCCAAAATTGGTTAATAACCAAAATTCTTTCAACTATACATATATGACGATGAGAATGAAATTTTCAATAGAAAGAGCATTCTCGGGTAGGTTTCTGCACATGCATTTTTTTATTAAGTTTATTTAAAAAATCATTTTGTGATATAAATAAAATTAATTTGTGTACACATAGTATAGATACAAATATAGATGCAGTACATTTTTACATATACGTTATGTAATTATTTACTTTACTTGTAATTTTATAATTTGGATCATCTCGTGTGTGACACGGGCTCTAAAGCTAGTTTTAATATATAAAATCACATCTTGACCGAAAGAAAAACAAAAGGCCTTTTGGATTTATGAATGAGAGATTTTGGGATAAATAATATATTATATATATAAAAAAATTAGTATCTCTTTCTATCATGCTATATATTGTCTATAGAAAGTACAAGTTTGAATAACGGTTGAGTTCGGTTGTTTCGATTATTAATACATACTCGAACCATAAAATTACTTAATAAGAAAACAAATTTACTCCAAAATAGTTGCTATATTTCCTGCATATATTATTATCTAGCTAATGGAAATATTCATTCAAGATCAATTTTCTTTCATGGTATCATACTAGGTCTACCTTGCCTAGCAACCATCGAGCATCCTACCTTCCTCTTTTTTGTTCACCATGACTGGCTCTTCCTCAAAACCCTCCTCTGATCCACCCACCACCACGCTGCATACTCTTCTACACCTAATAACCATTAAACTCTCTTCCACAAACTTCCTTTTATGGAAAAATCAAATTGAACCAGTGCTCTCTTACCTTAACCTCCTTAATCATGTTGATGACTTTTCCATTGCCCCTCCTACAACCCTCACCGATAATAATAAAACCATACCCAATCCCTCCTTTAGCACCTGGAAGGAGACCGACCAGCGAGTTTTCCTCCTCCTTTACTCCACTTTAACCGAAGAAGCCATGGCAGAGGCCATCGACCATACCTCTGCCTCCCAAGTTTGGCAGGCACTTGAGAATGCCTACAACCAACAATCTGGTGAACGGATGCACACACTCCGTGATACCCTTTATCAATTACAAAAAGGTACATCACATGTTGCTGATTTTTGGTTGCAAATTCGAATCTCTATGTGACCAATTAGCCACAATCTGTTATCCGGTGACCGACAAAGATAAACGACATTGGTTTCTTTGTGGTCTTGGCTTCTTATTTGAAAATTTTTCAACCTCTCAACGAACCTTCAAACCCCCTCCACTGTTCCGTGAACTACTCGCTCAAGTTGAAAATCATGAGCTTTTTCTCCAAACCCTAGCTGGTCCTTCCACCCCACAAGCCGCTTTCTCTGCTCTATCTCAACGATCCCCGTGTCACTCCAAATTATCTCGTGATTCCACACCCCGAGGTCGGTTTCGGGGATCCTCTTCTTCCCACCGTGGTCATTCAACTAACCCTAGGCGACCACCACACTGTCAACTTTGCAGAACCGATGGATATTATGCTAGTACATGCCCTAATCTCTCAAGTTATGCACAATGAGCCGTTCCACTAATCTTGCTCAAGCTTTCCATGCTCAGTGCAACATGGCTCGGAACACTCGTGACTGGACCGCTGACTCCGGAGCAACCGCTCATATGACTCGATCCACTGATGGTCTTGATCAATCCTATTTCGACTTGGGTAATACGCTTGTCACATTCGGTAACGGGCAATCTTTACCCATTACCTAAATCGGTAACACTAAAATAAATAACATACCTCTTCATAACGTAATTGTTGTTCCAAATCTGACAAAAAATCTACTTTCTATTAGTAGATTAACAAATGATTCCCTTGTTGATGTTTTCTTTTCTAATAACTTTTTTCACATTCAGGACAGAAAAACAGTGGTAGGCGTTGCCAGGGGAACATGTGAAAACGGATTTTATGTTCTCTCTCAAAGTCACAAGTTGTTTGTTGCTGATCTTGCCGCTCCTCATCTTCGAGCATCTTTTAACAAACGGCATAGCCGTTTAGGCCATGTTTCGTTTGATGTTATTTCTGTTTTAAGTAAACTTGGACATGTTTTTGTCACTTCTGTTACCCAAACCGGTTTATGCTCATCTTGCCAGTTATCTAAGGCTCACCGTTTACCTTTTGTTGAAAATAATAAAAGATCATTGCATGTTTGGATTTAGTTCATTGTGATCTTTGGGGTCCCTCACCCATTTCATCCACGGATGGCTACTTATTATATTTGTGGATGATTGTTATCGTTGCACTTGGCTTTATCCGCTAAAATTTAAATCTGATTTCTATAATATTCTCACCACATTTCTAAACTTTGTACAAAACCAATTTGCATGCAATGTCAAATTTTTTCAAAGAGAATTCACAAATCAAAGAGTTCAAAATCTTTTTCACCAACATGGTATTCATCATAGGCTTTCATGCCCACATACACCACAATAAAACGAGTGAGCCGAACGCAAACACCATCATATAACCGAAACAGGATTAGCCATGATGTTCAAGTCTCATGCACTGGCTAAATTTTGGCTTGATGCTTTCTCTTCCGCCACATACATTATTAACCATCTCCCAACCCCTATTCTTGATAGCAAATCTCCATTTGAAGTACTTTTCAAACAACCACCTTCTTATGCTATTTTCGGGTGTTTGGTTTTCATGTGTATCCGTATCTAAGAGACTACACCAAGCACAAGCTTCTTCCACAAAGTGCCCCATGCATCTTTATTGGTTATAGTCCTAAATACAAAGGCTATTGATGCCTTGAACCATCCACTTCGCAGGTATATATAACACAACACATAAAGTTTGATGAGGACACTTTTCTATTTACTAGTATTATTCCTGCAGTTGATGAAGAAAAACTTTTGTTATCAAACTTTGATGACAACATACAACAACCAATTATTAACTCAGATTACCCAGCCATGTCTCATAACACTCAAAACAATATTTCCACTCAAACAAAACCCATCTGCACTATTTGTCCACATCATCCCACTCCAACCATAACACCAAGCCCCACCCAATCCACAAACCAAACTGACCAGATCCCTTCTTTCACAACCGACCTGATCACTCCAGCTCCCACCAGTCCATCTTCTCCATCACACACTACACCTAAATCTCTAGCCCAGTTACCATCTCAAGTCAACCCTTCCATTCCGTCTACTACCACCATTCCTACCCCACCCACTCCACCATTCTCAATTCACACAAAAACAGCAAATACACTACCCATAAACCCTCCAACAACCTCCATTCACCCTATGACCACCCATTCCAAATCCGGAATCTACAAGACCAAACATTTTGCCGATCTTACGAATTTTTCCACAAATAACCTCCATCATGCTCTATTTGCTACCAACATTCCAAAAGGAGTCAAAACCGCCTTCAAAAGTCAATATTGGGTGAGTGCCATGTTTGATAAACTTGATGCCTTAAAAAATAATCATACATGGGAACTTGTCAACCATCCCGTCAACTCTAATGTCGTTGGCACAAAATGGATATATCGAATCAAATATAAACTGATGGTTCTCTTGATCGTTACAAAGCACACTTAGTTGCTCAAGGTTTTACTTAAGTATCTGGACTTGATTTCTCTCACACGTTCAGTCTCATTGTAAAGGCATCTACCATTCATCTCGTGCTAAGTCTTGCCACCATCTACGGTTGGAAACTTCATCGAGGAGATGTAAACAATGCATTCTTAAACAAACATTTAATAGAAACCATTTACATGGAGCAACCACCGGGTTTCTTCGATCCAAAATTCCCTAATCATGTATGTCGACTCAAACGTGATTTATATGGCCTTAAACAAGCCACACGTGCTTGGTTTCCACGTTTGAGCACCTTCTTTACATCTCTCGGTTTTAAATGTAGTAGAGCTGACCCATCACTTTTCATTTATAAAACCGATAACGTCCTAATTTACCTCGTTGTTTATGTCGATGATATCATAATTACCGATAATACACAAGTTATCGATGACTTTATTGTTCGTTTACACAAGGAGTTCAAAATCAAAGACCTTGGTAAATTAAACTATTTTTCTTGGTCTTGAAGTCACTCAAAATTCATCCGGTCTCTTTGAAGCCAAACTAAATATGCATTTGATATTCTTTCTAGAGCTGGTTTACTCGAAGCCAAACCCATGGCAACTCCACTTACCATCACCAACACTTTTACCTCCATCGACTCCCCGTTTCACGATCCTACTTTCTATCGTTCCTTAGGTGGTGCTATTCAATACCTCACAATAACGAGACCAGACCTATCTTATGCCGTTAATCAAGCCAGTAAATATCTCCAAAACCCAACCACCGCTCATTTTCAACTCATTAAACGAATCCTTCGGTACGTTAAAGGCACACTCTCTTCTGGCTTAACTTTCGACCGACCCATCAAAACTTCCTTGGTAGGATACTCGGATGCTGATTGGGCAAGGTGTATTGAAACAAGACGATCCATATATGGTTACTCCATCTCTCTTGGTGGCAACGTAGTCTCTTGGAGTGCAAAGAAGCAACCAGCTGTATCCCGCTCAAGTTGTGAGTCCGAGTGTAGAGCTATGGCAAAAACTGCTGCCTAGATCATTTGGCTAACTCACCTGTTGTGTGAACTATATGCTCTTCCACCCGACCGCCCTACCTTATTGTGTGATAACAAAAGGCACTATTTTTAAGTCAAAATCCCATGGCACACAATGACACAAATGAGCAAAACATATTGACATAGATTATCATTTTATTCGGGAACTGGTTGCCTGACACGAGGTCGAAGACTCGCACAAAAATAAACCAAATACAACTAATTAGATAGTGGTAAATGGGTGTCGAACACGAAGAGTTTGTGGAATATGCGTTACTGAGTAGCTTATAATTAAACTAACATAAATGTAAATGACAGGAAGTAATTTTCAAGTTGGTTTTTTTGATTAGATTTTAAGAACTAAATTAGCTAATACGAAAGTTGTAAACAATTGATCGAACAAGTATTTCTCTTGGAATTCGGGTTATCACGCAACACTCTTGTTAAGGTTCAATAGATAAATCATAATATCTTGATTTTGTGTAAATGTGATTATTTGTGATTAATCAAGAACTAAGTACTCAGATTACTAGAACGCGAGGTTGTTACTTGTTAATCAATCAATATGTTCTTAACCCTAATTCCTTCTACTAAATCTCAATTGTCAATGACACCAAGAACGTATAGAACGAAACTAGGTTTAACACGATATGGACAGATTACAAACAATCAAACAAACATCATAGTTATACTAACATCAACAATTAGATAACCAATCCAATTCAAGAACAATAAACATAAGTGTATTGTGAATAACCTTACATCCAAGAGAAACACCAAAGGGTTTAGCCACACATGATTGACATCATTGATTCAATCTTTAATCCAAATCAATCAAAGATTATAGTGATAATCTTCAATTAAAATCACCCAAAATATTGTTTCAAGGCACCAAAATCACCCCACACAAATGTCTAGATCCGAATATCATGAAAAGGATCTCAAAAGCCCATTATAACATCAAATTGGAGTTGTAACCATCACTAGCGTGCAGGCCCCACCGTAAGCTACGGTGGCTTTGAAAACCACTACGGTAGGTTCTAACTGTTTACGGTAGGAAGCTACGGTGGAACCCTGGCTACAGTAGCCTCAGCTCCAACACACTTGATCTTCTTTGACTTGTTGACTGCCATCGCCAACTCTCGAGTCCTTTGCTCCTCTCCATCATAGTTCACTTGAATCGCCATTTTTAGCGCTTGTACCTACAAACGCACGACATAGTGTAGTAATCCAAATTCATGAAATTAAACATAAACGCATACGTTTTAACGAGAAATACTACACTTAAGGGTGGTTCTACAATCCACCCGTCATTGCCGCAGGTCATCTACACACAAAATTTGTTCCTACGACGCTCCAGGTTGCTGATATCTTCACAAAGAGCCTACCTCGACCTCTATTCGAACGTTTCCGCACGAAGCTTCGTGTTTGACCCCTACCAGTTCGCTTGAAGGGGGTAATAGCTGATCATAATTAATTCAAAATTCAAACTTAGTTGACTATTCTTTGGTTGTAACTTATTTTTGTAAAGGAGAAATTTACTCCACAATAGTTGCTATCTTTTCCGTATATATTATTTATCTAGTTAATGGAAATATTCATTCAAGATCAATTTCCTTTCAAAAAAAACCTTAACCAAACTACGAGTTTCTCAATAGGTTTGATATTTTAGACTATTTCAGATAGGTTTATTGGATTTTAATAATCCCTATTGACCGGTATTGGCCGATAATAATCACTATTCATTTTATCACCACTGGCGGTCCCAAATTTAAAAAGTTGGCCCCCAATGGTCCGCCGTTAAAAATGACTTAACGGCGTTATATTTTTTTCTGAATTTCAACTTAATGTGTTAGGGCTTTTGATCGGAAAGAGGATACGAGTCGATTGATTTAAAACTTGGCTCAAAATGGTGATTCATACAACTTGATTTTTGTTAGTTGTAAATTCAAACACCCGAATTGAAGCATTGTTTCGTCGTTTTGGAGCACCGTTTCGAACAAAGTTTTACATCAATCGACTCGTATCCTCCTTCCGATCAAAAGACCTAAAACATTAGTTTGAAATTCGGAAAAAAGTAACGCTGTTAAGTCATTTTTAACGAGGGACCATTGGGGGCCAACTTTTTAAAATTTGAGACCGCCAGTGGTGATAAAATGAATAGGGATTATTATCGGCCAATATCAGTCAATAGAGATTATTAAAATCCAATAAACCTTTCAGATATAATATAACTACAATAAGGTGTCTGAGCTCACCTTGGAGTGAGGATTTTTACAATTTATTATGTTGAGTTAAAATCGAATCTATATTTCATGTTTTAGTTCTTAAATATTTGTATTACATTAGCTCGATGGAAATTATTGTGATAAGTAAATGTAGCTATGAAAAATTAAAGTTCATTTTAGTTGATAAATTCAATCATGTATTAATCCAAATAACAAAACTTATAGTTAAGTTTTATCTCGGCTTATTTATTCATGTAAGGTTGTTAGCCCTGATAATATTGCAGCAAGTCGATATTTGATTCATTACAGTCGTTTAATAATGTAACATGACGATTACATAACCTTATAGCGATAACTTTCTAATGGCTCAGTCCATTGTGACACTTTTTGACTAAAGTGTGTAACTTGATGTTGATTCTAATGTTTCTCTTTGTAAAAGAGGGTCAAAAGTTTGTTTACTTTCATGCTAGGATTCTCGTATTCATCATTAAAAGCTAGCAAGCAAGATGGGTCCACTGGGATGCAAATAGACACCAAAAAGCAATGTTTCAAAATACTGTATTTGTAAATACGTGAATTAAAAACCAGACCATGCAGGTTTAGTTTAATATTAGTTGGTACCGATTGGGTTCTAAATCGGATCTTAAACATGACTCAAAGTTTTGAGGTAGTGTATCTAGGTTACTCCTTTATCTAAACGATAATAAAGTAAAACTTAAATAATAAAAACCAAGTTAGTCTAGTGGTAAGAGGCTTGCCCTCTTTTAGTGGAGACGCAAGTTCGATTCTCATTTTGGCCAATTCGAAAGATATCTGGGTGAAGGGACGAATCAGGACTTTAATCCTAGGTTCGAACCCGACAGGGGGGCGAGGGTTTACAGATCCCATCTGGTTCCCGCACATCAAGGGGGTACGGTCTCATGACGGTCGAGGAGTCGACTTGGGGCATAACCTCAAAATAGTAGGTTTACATGTGAAATTATTTGCCATTTAGAAAAAAAGTAATAAAAAATTAAAATACAATATATGTAAAAAGTAGTGGAATTAAAAAAAGAAAGAAAGAAGATGAATAGTAAATTGAATAGTGATTATATGAGAAGTAAAAAATCATCTTTTTAATATATATAATAATTGTTAAGTTGTATGTAGGTGGTTCCATTTCGACACAGTACGGTTCCGATTCATTTTAAGTGACAGAAAATTCGCCGGTAGTAAAAACACCCCACGTTGTAATCCATCGTGTCATACGCCATGTTGTAATTCATCAGGTAATCTAATAGTAAAGATGCCATGTTGTAATTCATCAGGTAATCTAATAGTAAAGATGCCGATGCCAATGCCACAACTCACTAGAAAACTATGTGTGGCTAGACATTTGTTTATTTTCGTCCGTAACTATATAGATAAAATAAAAAGTTGCACGTTTGTTTCGTTTATTAAAAAGACAAACGAATTTCTCACCAAACAAATTACAAACAATTTATTGAGCGTTAGGTTTATTTATACAACTACTTATAAATCAGATCCTATCTATTTTCCAAGTGTGTAATTCAAGATGTTGAAGATAGGGACAAATAGGCAATCATCCCCGGTCCATGTTCTTTTACTTTTTAGCAATTCCCACCCTCGTGTTCTAAAGGACTGAGACAAAGAGACACCCATGATTATTATTATTATTATTATTATATAAGAGCTCATTGGGCCATACGTATAGCCTTTTCATAGGGAGTGTTGGCTTTCTTTCAAAACCAAACCGAACATACTTTCATGGAACTATCATTACCTTGTTTTTACATTTATTATTTTTATGCATATATATACTACTAGTTTTAGAGCCCGTGTTACACACGGGATAATTCAAATTATACAATTATAAGTAAAACAAATAATTACATAGCGTATATGAAAAAAATGTATTATATCTATACTTGTATTATACAATTATAAGTAAAACAAATAATCACAAAATGGTTTTTTTAAATGAACTTAATAAAAAAATGTCCGTGCAAAATCGTACCTGAGAATGCTTCTTTCTATTAAAAAATTCATTCTCGGTGTCATATATATATAATTGAAAGAATTTTGGTTATAAACCAATTTCAAAAATAAGACTTCTCATACGATAGTAGTTCTAACCACTCAGCCTAAATACAAAAGAGGCGTTACCTTTATTGATATATTTATCAATTTACCACCCATCAAAGGAAAGTAAGATATTTAATTGTAACAATGGATGTTCTTCAAAAACCACGCTTTTCTGAGCTACACCATAAAAAAGATGTTGATAAGTTTCAGATGGCTTCTCGACTTTGCCATAATGACAACATAAAAAATAACATGTTAACCCATTTAATTTTGTGAATATTTTATTTTATTTGAGCATAGTTTTGCATGACATGCTTCACATACAATGTTCTGATCACCATTGAAAGAAAAATTAATGTTGACATATATAAATATTTGAAATTTAATAAAAGTTAGAAGCATTCTTTTGTTAAGTTTTAATAGTTGAGGGAAAAATAATCAATTTGTCAAATCCCGAACTTTTTGATTATTTCAAAAAATGCCCTTAAAAATAAACTTTAAACCCGAATCATGTTTAAAATTCTAACTTTCATACTTTTGACATTTTAAAGTCAACCCTTTAAACCCATAACAAATTTGACGATAAATCTATTTTGCATTTTCAAACTTTTAAAAATACTCAAAATTTTCATTTTTGACCCGTAACAAATTTTGACCTAAATGTAGTTAACTTGTACCAAACAATCTATTTACCAACTTTTAACCCATGAAATCAAATTTAACTTTCACAAAAAACCCGAAACAATTTTCATTTGAGAAATATGATTTGTTGTTGATTTTTGGAATTCACCAAGTATTTTGAAATATATAGTAAAATAATATGTTAATATTTATATTTATAAAAATATATAGATATTATATAAATATAGTGCAAAAGGAAAGTGGATAATTATTGATTTATTACATATATTAGGATATATTAGTTTTGGAGGGAAAAAATTGTGAGAATTAACCAAAGCATGACAAGTGTCCCAATTTATTTTACTTTATTAAAATAGGTAGATATTTTAGCGGTCATTTGAATCACTGATGGACTACTGATTCATTCAATTATCTACATTCCATCCTTATGAAAAAACCTATTATAGATGAAAAAACCCTTTACCCAAACCCTCTATTATTTTCCCACAGGTGTAACCTCTCATAGCCTCATGTATAACGAAATCTTTGGTTTGTTGTCAATCACATTAACCCATATAAATTTATCTAATTAAATCATACTAGGGTTTACTTTTAATTTTACTCAATTTTTAAATGAATATCGGCATTGCGTCTTTAGTGGGTCATAGGGAATGCAAAAGTATATATTTTCCCACTTTTTTGATTACATGTTGGCATGAAATTAGGATCAAAATTGAAGGGTTTGTGTTTTGGGATTGGTAGACATTGGGATTAATATATATATATATATATATATATATATATATATATATATTAGCTTTTAATCCGCATGTCACGCGGATAACTTAATTATTTTATATATATAATTGCGATTATATAGTTTCCTTCTATAATGTGTTAGGGTGTGTACGTAAACATAATATTTGTAGTTTAAGTTTAGTTTGTATGTTTTTTTTTTAAATTTGTATGGTCTTGTTACATTTGTTTGGTCATGCGGCGTAGGGAAATGGAGTTAATAGATCACAGAAAATAAGCTCTCATGGATATATCAATTAATATGGGCTAACGTTTTGTAGATAAATTCTAATTTTGTTTTGGATAATGGATTGGACTATGATTGAATTGATAGATTTGAATTGTTGAAGCCTAAGTTCGCGTTCTCAAACTGGCAAGTCGAATAACTTTGTTCTTATTTACGATTTAATTTTATTTTGTGTAAAATTATTAAAATTTTTACTTCTATTCATTTTGTGCATTTTTTGTATGTTTGTATTGGTTGTTGTACCAGGTTTGTGTGTACACACAAATATGCTGTTGGTTACTAATATATGACAAAATACGCATGGAATATAAGAGAAATTATATTAGTTTATGAATTTTATTAACGCAAGTTTTCCGATCATATGTAAAAAGCTAAGTTTTTAAATTTTTGTTATTATTAATAATTTATATCCTCGTATTATGGTATTTTTATTTTTTTATACATTTGTCGTTTCTAATATTACGAATATATTTTCTTGGATTTTAATTTAATTTATTGTAAGAAAATTTGTAATATAATGTTAAATATTTGTTCGTCAATATTCATTTAAGTGTGTTTATTTTATTTTTTTATGTGTTCTTGTGTTTGTTTGCGTTTATTCATATATGTCCATTTATGTCCGTTTACCATTGTACAATTATGCTATTGGTTACTAATATATGACAAAATACGCATGGAATATAAGAGAAATTGTATTAGTTCATGAATTTTATTAATGCAAGTTTTCCGATCATATGTAAAAGCTAAGTTTTTAAATTTTTGCTATTATTAATAATTTATATCCCCATATTACGGTATCTTTTATGTTTTTATACATTTTTCGTTTCTAATATTGCGAATATATTTTATTGTATTTTAATTTAATTTATTGTAAGGAAATTTGTAATATACTTGGACTTATTTTAATCCATTTATGTTTGGTTATGTTCGTGTTTATGTTCATTTTTGAATGAAACATTCAATGAATTATCTACTTAATGTTATATATTTGTTCGTCTTTATTTATTTAAGTGTGTTTATTTTATTTATTTATGTGTGCTTGTGTTTGTGTATGTTTATTCATATATGTTCATTTATGTTCGTTTACCTTTGTACAATTATGTTTGTTTATGTTCCTGAATTATTCATTTAAAATTTTAAATGAGCGAACATTTAACCCGAGCTTGTATCAGAGAGCATTAAGATCAAATACTAAATCAATCATGCTATTATAAATTTAAGATATAAAGTATGTTAGTAATGTCACCGGTCTTAACCGTTCTAGGCCTTGAAATCAAGGTTCGCATGGGGACGGTGGAAAAAGTTTTTTTTCTTTTTTGGAACTTTTTGAATGAAAGCTTTCCGGTCATATGCAATGAATTTTAAAAACTTTAAATATTAGTAACTTTTTTTGTGTTTTATTATTATTATTATTATTAACACAATATTCTCCCTTTATATTTTGCTACTATACTTGCAAGTTCCCGTAACTGAAAGTAACAAATGTGTAGGTCATTGTTGTATGTGCGTAGTGCGTTTGCAATCTAATGTCTCATATTTGAAGTATAGTACCAATAAGGGTAGCAGGTTTTATTATTCTCATTGCCCGTAAGTCGCCTCGCGCGCAGGCTTTATTATTCTCAGACCCGTAAGTCGCCCCGCTCGCAGGCTTTATTATTCTCATTGCCCGTAAGTCGCCTCGCGCGCAGGCTTTATTATTCTCATGACCCGTAAGTCGCCCCGCGCGCAGGCTTTATTATTCTCATTGCCCGTAAGACGCCCCGCGCGCTGGCTTTATTATTCTCAGGCCCGTAAGTCGCCCCGCGCGCAGACTTTATTATTCTCATTGCCTGTAAGTCGCCTCGCGCGCAGACTTTATTATTCTCATTGCCCGTAAGTCGCCTCGCGCGCAGGCTTTATTATTCTCAGACCCGTAAGTCGCCCCGCGCGCAGGCTTTATTATTCTCATTGCCCGTAAGTCGCCTCGCGCGCAGGCTTTATTATTCTCAGACCCGTAAGTCGCCCCGCGCGCAGGCTTTATTATTCTCATTGCCCGTAAGTCGCCTCGCGCACAGGCTTTATTATTCTCATTGCCTGTAAGTCGCCTCGCGCGCAGGCTTTTTTAGTCAGCTCGTAAGTCGCCTCGCGCGCAAGCTTTATCATTTTTATAGCTCGTAAGCTGCCTCGCGCGCAAGTTATGTTATATTATTATTATTATCGAGACGCGCACTCTATCTTTTATCAGGCCCTGCGCCACTATTATTATGATGCGTGCTATATCTTATTCATACTAGTGCACCATCATTATCATAAAACCACAACACGTCACCATCATGGAGGAAATCTCCCAAAACTCAAAGACAATAAAGATAAGGCCGAAGAAAAGGGAAAAAACCGCCCTAACACACCTTATAAAGTCCAGCGCTCCACCTAAACGCTTGCGCGCCCATGAGCAACGCTGGACTTGGGGGCTTGTAGGGGTATGGTATTAAACCCGGTTTTACGACCCTTATAAAGTCCAGCGCTCCACCTAAACGCTTGCGCGCCCAGGAGCAACGCTGGACTTGGGGGGCTTGTAGGGGTATGGTATTAAACCCGGTTTTACGACCCTAAATTTATTATATTTGGCTTATTTTATTACATAACCTAATACAATGTTATTGGGCTGAGGGGGTTTTGTGGAGGTAACCCTAATTGGGCCTAGGCCCATTAGGGTACCATGATGGTGGCCATGAGGCTCTCTATATAAGGAGGTCTTCACCTCCTTATTAAGGGGCCATGCTCAGTAAGTGCCACCACCAGTTTTTTGTGTCTGCGAACAAGGGATCCTCGAGATCATCTTAGCGGTCACCTCCACACCCCCAAAAAGCCACAGCAGGTCACGAGCAGCCGGGAAGAGAAGATCAGACGCGGTTCGTTCATCTCAAAATCCGTGGAAACATCGTCATGGATCAGGTCAGATTCATATGCTTCGACAGTTTCATTATTACTTTGAGGTGCCATTATTTTCCCGTGTCATTAATTAAAACTTTTGCCTTAAACGAAACTTAAGTTTAAATGAAATTTATATATCTTTTGGTGAAACTTAGTAACTTTCACTTGAATATTCAAATGGCATAGTTTTGCTGAAATAAACGAAAATTTGTAGCTTAAATTTTGAGCGACCAAACTTTCGTGTGACTCGAGATTTCGAATAGCCAAAGCTTTCGTTTGATCGAACTCACGAATGGTCTAAATCTCGTATGCCACAAGCTTTCGGGTAAATGAATTTAAAAAAAATACCAATTATTTTGAACGTTATTATTTTGCACGTAAAATATTTATGTTTAAAACCATAACTTTCGCATAAGTTTCGCGCAAGTTAGAATTTTAATGGTAACTTTAATGAATGATTGGGTGATTGAACCAACAAGATATTATTTAATTTGAAGTTGAAGTTTAATGAAACCATTTTATGCAATTATGTGTTTTGTCAAAACAAAATAAACCAAACGGCTACTTGTTTTGATGGTATACATGATGAACTATTGGCATTATTTACATAAACATTTCATTTCTGCCCAAAGATGATGTGTTATGTTTATGAGCCCTTACTTTATTTACGTGCGTTCATTATATTTGAACTTTGGTCATAGCCAACGCGAAGCCAACGTTCAAGTAGAACCTTACTCCTTACGCATTTTCATAATATTTGAATTTTGGTCATAGCCAACGCGAAGGCAAAGTTCAAATAGAATCTTAAGTCAGTCATTTATGTTGGTGTCATAATTGACTTTATCTTCAATATATTGTTTTGTTTGCCTAGTTTATCACCCCTAATTTAGCTTAATCAAGTCTTCTATCTATGTCAATCTAGTATCCAATTTAAGTCTTAGCTTTATAATCGAACTTTGCCACTTAGACGAACACGGTTAAAATCACTCTTGGAAAGATGGATCTTGATTATGTGTGAAGATATGATGCCCTCGTAGCTCTTACTTCTTAAAGAACTGAATATTAGAAATTAGAGCATAATAAATGGGGGTAGTCAAACATAACGTCTTTTATAATCATCAATAATTCCATATCAAGTGTCATCTGAAGAGCTAAATGGATTAGACATGGAGATCGGTAAATGTTTTCTTGTTTATTTTATGATAACTTCTCTTCCTGCATGTTTTGATGCTTCTAAAATTAACTATAACATTTAGAAAAGACAAATAGTCATCAAGTGAGTTAATAAGCAATATGTGTGCAAAAGGAATAGCGATTGAAAACAAGAAAAACCGAAAGTTGCTTATGCCGCTACCACTAACTTACATGACAGGAGAGGAAATTCAAAGAGGAAAGTTTTAAGGTCCATAAATCTAAATCAAGTATTGTTCCCAACCCCAATGTCTCTAAGGAACAATCACATGTAAATTGTGCCATAATAAAGGGCACATGCGATGAGATTGTTCAAAAATTCATGGTGGGGCTAACTAAGAAAGGGATTTCTTACAATTCAGAAACTCATTAGAAACCAAAGAACTCTTAGAATGAAGTTGGTGATAAACTTAATGATGTCGTAGGAACCATGTAATTTATAATGACAAAACTTGTCATTGTATTAAACTTTATGATACCTTAATTTAGTATCACTACCAAAGTTAGACAATGATGGTTATGAAGTTTTGCATGGACATAACAAAGTCACTATTAGTTTAAACTCTTAAATTCTTGGTTGTGCTTGTCTTGATTGAAATCTCTATAATTTACACGTACTTGTATTTAGTTAAAGAAAAAAAAAATTTGAATCATCTGAAATATTAAAAACCTTTATGGCTTAAGTTAAAAATCAACTTAAGCATAAGATAAAGGTAGTATGATCAGATAGATATGCGATTATTATGGCCAACATACGAATTTACTACTATGGGTACTTCTCAGCATAACGCCATCACTGAGAGAAGAAATAGAACCCTTGACGATATGGTTAGAAGTATGTTAGAAAACTCAAAATTTCCTAACTTTTTATGGATCTAGGCCTTAAAGACAATTGCTCATGTATTTAATAGGGCTCCTTCTAAATGTGTCCCTAAAACTCTTTTCGAGATTTGGACAGTAAGGAAGCTAAGCTTACGATATAAGAAAGTATGGGGTTGTCTTGCCAAAGCTAAACTTTATAATACTCTACAATGAGAGCTTGACATGAGCACTATCGGTTGTTACTCTATAGGATATCCCAAACATTAAAAGGGATTTAAATTCTATTACCCTTCGTATACAACTCGCATAGTGGAAACTCACAATGTTGAGTTTCAGGAGAACTCTAAGATTAGTGGGAGTAATGAAAGTGAAGTCCTTGATTTCCAAGAAGTGCAAGAGGAGGGGGGATGGGCTCTTCAACTTTACCTCCTATTACATCTCTTGTACATAACACTGCGCCACCTAATGTTTCCTAAAATAAAATAATAATGCTTCAAATATTCCTGGCATATCAAACACACAAGAGTAAAACCCTGAACCCATTAATGATCATGAACCCAAAAATCAGTTTAGGGGGTCATCTAGGTCTATAAGGCCTACTAACTTTGATGCTTATGTAACCTACCTTGATGAAGCTGATTTTGGATTTAGGAAAGTATAATGATCCATCCTCTTATAATGAAGCCATTAGTAATGATCAATCTTGTGAATAGAATAAAGCTATAATTGATGAGCTTTATTCCATGAGTAAGAATGACGTTTGGGACTTGGTTAAATTACCCGAGGGTATGAAACCTGTAGGTTCTAAATGGGTTTACAAAACCAAATTGGACCTGAATGAAAGCGTCGAACATTATAAAGCAATTGATTGTTAAAGGCTATACCCAAAAGAGAGTATTGTCAGGAAACTTTCTCATTTGTATTACAGAAGGATTCCTAGAGGATTTGTATGACATTAGTAGCGAATTATGCTTAAAGCTATGTTAGATGGATGTCAAGAATTATTTCCTAAGTGATGACTTGCATAAAGACGTGTTCATAACTCAACCTAAGGGATTTAATCCCAAAGGTAAGGATCATTTAGTCTATAAGCTAAAGAAATCCAAATACGGGCTAAAACAAATATCGCGTCAATGGTACTTAAAGTTCGATGAAATTATTAAAAAAAAATGCTTTATGAAAACCAAGTTGATCAATTCACCTACCTTAAAATGAGTGGGAGCAATTTTACTATACTTGTCATTTACACGGAAGATATCTTTCTGGCAAGTAATGGCTTAGATTTATTGCATGGGTCAAAGCGATCATTTTCGCATAATTTTGACATGATAGATCTCCGAGAAGCCCCTTATGTATTAGACATCAAAATACACTAGGATCGTATCTATGAGACATTAGGTCGGTCTCAAAAGGCTTACGTTAATCGTGTTCTTGCACGATATAGCATGCAATGTTGCTTTCCATTAGTAGCTCCAGTAATTAAAGGAGGTCTTTTCGTTTCATTTTAAATGTCCGAAAATAGAGGTTTAGAAGGAGTGAATGAAATTGATACGTTATGGTTTAGTAGTTGGAAGCGTATGTATACTTAAGTTTGTTTTCGTCCGGATATCACATTTATTGCTAGAATGTTAGACCATTATCAACCTAATTCTGGCCTAGATCATTGTAAGACTGCAAATTAAGTATTGTGATATCTATAAAGAACGAGAGAAACTTGATATACAAATAACTAATAATTTGGAAGTAATAGACTATTATGATTCTTACTTTGCTGAATGCAAAGATGATAAGAAATCAAATTTGGGGTACCTCTTTATGTTGATAGGCGGACCAATACCATGGAGGAGTCATAAGCAACAGTTAACAATTTCCATAATGATGGCAAAATATGTTGTAGTGTACAATGCAACATGCCATGGAATGTTATTAGGAAATCTGATAAGCAGACTCAAAATTGTTTAACTCCATATTACGAAAATTGAAGGTTTACTTTAATAAGTCAGTTGCCATTAGTTTCTCAAACAGTAAAAGTTCGAGTGGCGCTACATTATGTTTTGATACAAAGTACTTGTTCGTAGTCGTACATGAACAAGTAGAGGAAAATAATCTTTGTATCGAATACATTAACACTAAAAATATGCTATCAGGATCCGATAACTTCAGGTCTCCCGCCCATAAATATCTGATAACTTATAACGCGGATGGGTATAAGTATAGACATTGTATAATAGCATATGGTGTGTATGAATTATTATGATTTCCTCGAATGCTTTGTTTTTGTTTATAATAAAGTTTATGTGCACATTATGATCTATAGATAAAATTTATGCAAATTAATTAATTACCTTAAAGGGTTTATTCCCGTTATTTGACACTAAGTTTTAAATGTTGTATGTTGAGATTATAGTATGACTGTTAGGGATCTCTGAGTTATCAGCAACTCGAACGATTGTAACTATCTACTATAGTTTTAATGCACAACTTGATGAGTGTTTAACTTGGCCACTAATTTAACGAATTACTCATAATAAATGGTTATTCAGCCAACTGGGAGAATGTTGGAAAAGCCCATATAATGTGGCCTCATTACCATTTAAATATTATAATTAGTCAAATAACCTAATTAGGCCCATAAGATATATGGGCTATTTGATGGACATGCCCATATGTATATTAGGGTTTCCCTTAGATGTCATATAACAACAAAATAGAATTAAAAACACATACCAATAACTTTCTCTCTAAGATCTCCATCGATCAGTGACATCATAATGGAATCAGATCAGGAGTCATCATGGCATCATCATCCTTCTTAATGATCTCGATTTCTACAAGTAAGTTCTATTACTATGATGTCTAATTTCTTATTTAAGATTGAATCAACATGTTAGGATTTATGTTTTACCCATGTATCAAAGATATAATCAACAAAAACATCGTCCAATACCGCAAGTTTAGATATTAACAACAAAACACAATTTGTAAAGTGAAATGAAATCCAGTCTCAAATTTGAGGTACAGTACAAAAAACAATTTCCAATACTGCAATTGTAGCTTATAACAATAAAGTGTGGTCTCTTTGTAAGTTAGTGTTACAATTGGATCAACCGCCTTTTTGCTGACATGTCACCCATCCCACCCCTGTATCCAAAGATGTAGCCACATTAAAGATTTTGTAACAGGATCATAAATGTTGTCAATATTGCCATGCTTGTTCTCAATCTGTCATCACATATACATAGATAATATTTCATATTCTAGTATATAAATAATTATGAATTGCACTAAGTTGCTAGATATGATTAACCAACAGTGAACAAAGTTAAGGTTGTTTTTCATGTTCACCATAAGATATTAGTTACCTAAAACTACTTATCCATTCGTAGCTCGATTTCATGTATGAAATGTATCTAGAGTGGGAACCCACTATATATGTTTAAAAAGAAAATAATGGATATGGAACACAAAAGGGTAGTGGGATGAAAGTCATGTTACATGTATAGTCAAACTGTTCAAAAATTTAGCTATTAATTACACAATTAGAATCAATTTATACCAACTAAATTTGATCATATACACTAATAAGTACCTGGTATTAGCTTAAACATTTTTACATAGATGGAAGGTTACCTAAAATAATACCCGTCCTGAGGATAACATACCAAAGCTCTTAGTCTGAGTTATGACCTGCACATTGAACCATGTAAAACAAAGAAATTTTACAATATTCCAACTTTGGCCTTGCAGAAAATGACATCAGTTTGAGCATGTATTCGACTCGTTTATTAGAGATTCACATTAAACCTGATTAAAAAATAAGTGTCTTTATAAAAGACGGTAACAAAAACAAACACGAAATCTAAAACATACCTAATATTTTCCAGCTATGGAGGATCAGTAATAAACCAATTTTGAATTTGTTGGACTGTAACCAAACAACGTTTTATCTGAATCCACCATGGCTGCATTCGTAGATGCAATTCTCAAAATCGCCATCTGGATTGCCCAGCCTAGATCAGATCTTATTACAGTGAATTTGGTCAGCACACTCTTAAACTGAGCCTTTTGCACATCATACAACGCACATTTAATTAGTTTGTTTTGAACCGGACAAATTCTTTTATTTAAAGTTGCATTCTTATAACGGTTCAAATTAGTTTATTTGGGTCAGAAATAAAACTTAACCCAGATAGGGCCCGCTTACATTTTTAAAACTTAACACAGTCAGAAACAAACTCGTCCCGACCCAAACACAGGCATAAACGTACGAGGCTCAGGTCGTGTTCAGATTCGTTTCAGGTTTTTGAGTTTATGTCTCGTTGGACCAGCAAACTTGCAAGTTACTCGGATGAGTATATATAACTTCGAACCAAACCCGTTTTGACCGATTCAAATTAGTTCGTTTGGGTCAGAAATAAAACTTTACCGATATCAACTCATCTATGTTTTTAAAACATAAACCGGTCCAACACACGAACCCATCCTGACCCGAACACGTACATAGGCATAAACGTACAGTTAACACGAACCCGTCACGACCCGAACATGTACATAGGTATAAACGTACAGTTAGCAGAAACTAAAGTTAACAAAAACAAAGAAATTTTAAACGAAAGCTTTTTGGTATTCAAAAGACCTAAATCAAAATCCTAAATACTACGATGCCACAAAAACATATGGGGCATAATTCCTTAATAACACCTCCATCATCCAGAAAGGCATCCCACTTATTTATATTCTAATAGCTTCTTTTTTAAATTTTAAAGAGCAAACTTACATTTTCTTTCAGTGAGCAGGAGTGCATATATCTGCTTTATGAAAGAGTATAAATATTGGGATGTTCTAGAGTAAATTTGATGTTAATTGACCTTCTCATTCACTTCACAAACCAAACTGCAACATTAATATTGCAACGCATGGACAATTTTAGATTATGTTGAGCACACAGACTATGTATCATTAACTCCCTCACAAGATTATATAATTTAGGATCTTGGTTTCAAAAGGCTATCAAAATACAATACATAATTAAATGAACGTTTGTTATAAATCGAAATACGCTTTACTTTACACGAGATGCAAGATGAAAATGATAAGATTCATAAAACTCTACTTCTTAATCTATTATACAATCAGAATAACTTATGTTGCAGCAGCTCCAAAATTGAATATACGGCCCCTAAATAGTCATTCAGTTTCGAAATGCAATGCCAAACACACCCTAATTACAAAAAGCACATAACATTGAGTTTAAGTTATTACAAACATTTACTATTATTTATTATAATATATGGCCCCTAAATAATCATTCATCTTGAGTTACCTACACACATGAAACACAAGAATACCCCCGCGTAAAATCAAACAAATAAAAATAAAAGCAAAAGAAAAAAACTATACTAAAGCAAAAGGATCAAAAACTAAAACTAGCACTTTGCGCGTTGAATCCCCGGCAACGGCGCCATTTTGACGTAGGCTGTCGCGGTCTACTCAAACAATTGATTTTATTAACTTAAATACGTATAATAAGTATGGGTAAGTAAGGTCGTCTCTACAGGAACTCAAGGAAAGTGCTAATTTAATATTTTATAATTTTAACTAAATTAATTATTTAACTAAGGCGGGCAGACGATGTCAAACGGTTTTTGAAAAGATTAATTAAAACTAAAACAAATACTTTTAAGAATTTGTAAATAATATTAATTAAAGGTACTCATTCTTGGTTCGGGTAATGTGTTCTTCAACTTAATCCCAGATCCACTTGTCTTGATTGCGCAGTAATTACTAGACCTAGTAGTTTGATTGTGATGACAAACGATACCCTAACCGAATTGTTGACACAATTGAACTCGATCTACACAATTATCAATTTATGTTTTATGAAAATTAATTAAGTGACAATATTGATGATCAATAGTCCAATAATACAAGAGCCTAATCCTAAGTGTTGATGAACAAAACCAAACAAGTGATGTACTAATAAATAATCGCAAACACAAATTGTTTAAACAACCAAGCAATAGTTTGAACAAGATAAAACCAATAAATTAAATCAAGTTCTAAACATTAGGCATAATGAATCTGGTCTTAAGGAGAATTACACAAAACCTTACCCTAGAATGAACACAAACGTTTAGCCAAGCATCGACATGTTATTAAAACGACTTATCTTAATGAGCATATGAATCCAAGACGAACCGGAAGCTTTGGAATAGTGGAAAATCGCCCTAGGATACCTCTTTTGCTTCTCGAATTAGTGATATGACGAATGGGGGTTTAGATGGGTTTATATAGTGATTAACCCCAACTTTTTTTGGTTTTATGTCGGTTCGCGTCGCGCGAAGTTGCCATGGGCTTCATCTTGGTGTCGCGCGAAGGACAAAATAGTTGGGCTCAGAAAGTTACAACTTCGCGTCGCGCGAAGTTGAATGTCCAGCGTCTTCACGTCGTGCGAAGATGCAAACAAACTTCATATTCAGATTCGTCTCATTGAGAAACCCAAAATTCATATATTATGGATTCCGTAACTCATTTTCTAGGCCGAGATATGCCCGTTTTACTAAAAGACACTTTCCTGGTAACCTATCTTGTTCAGTTTTCACTTCGGCTTGAGGTTTCTCATCCAATCCTTTCCCAAATCCTTCTTAACCCTCAATACATGTTTCCCCATGCTTCCATCTTCTCGAGGCTTGCTTAATCTTCATCTGGATGGCTCTTAATTAGCTCGTTTAAGCTCCTTAACTTCCAATGTCCTGAAAACGCATAACAATGTTTGAAGTACCAATGTTCATTTATTTATTTACCTAAATATAACTAATTAATATATAATAATAACTAAATTTTATCCAACCATCAATATTTCATCATCATAAAGTATTCATTAATGTATTGAACACGATCTTAAATATATCGATTTGCGACTAGATCTTGGCTCGTATAACGTATTTACAATAACCCAATTCAGTGAAAACAAAAGGCCCACTAGTCGCAAATAGCCCCTTCAGTGAAAACAAAAATGACATTTAAAACCAGCATTAGGAGAGTTTATGTTTATAAATTTAAAACTAGAGTGCATAGGTTCGGTTAAGTTTTTGTAGACCACTTCTTACATACCAGACTCACCTCCTTCATTACCTCACGAGTTTCTAATAGATCCGTTAAGTGAAAAAAAAAACCCACCAGTTGTTGCTTCGTGTTCGGTGAAAATAAAAGTAGCCCTAACAAATAAATGAAACCCACACCGAGTAAATGGAAGCCCTAACAAATAAATGGAACCCACATCGATTAAAGCAAGACTAGATCGAGGACTCATCTCTTTAATTCTCCAAGGAGTCCCTGATAGTCTCGTTCGGTGAATACAAATGCCCACGAGTCACTAATAGCCAGGTTTAATGAAAACAGAAGCGACA
This sequence comes from Bidens hawaiensis, assembly GCF_021521415.1. NCBI lineage: Eukaryota > Viridiplantae > Streptophyta > Magnoliopsida > Asterales > Asteraceae > Bidens > Bidens hawaiensis. Next base: position 26,378 of record NW_027495537.1, on the reverse strand, counting down.
CTTTTCAAATGAATAAATGGAAGCCTAAACGAACAAATGGTATCCAAAACGTGTAAATCAATACTAGTACACGAGACTCAACTTCTTAATCATCCCACGTGTCCCTAATAGCCGCATTTAGTAAAAACAAAACCGCAACAATCGCCGCTTGCCCGATTTAATGAAAACAAAAACGACACTTTTCAACGAACAAATGGAATCTCAAATTTCGTCGTATCTCGTTTTATATATTTTTTTTATAAACTACGAAGGGAAACAAACCTGGTTGATATAACTAAAACATAAAACAAAAATAGTGCACGTTATATAAAAACTAATATATTTTCTTGTTCCATATAAGAAAATAACGCTCAATAAATTAAATTAAAACATGGTGTATATGTACAATAAAACATTTTTAAAATTATTAAAGATGTAACAATCTGTAGTTGCATAACTTCATAAAAAGTCTAATAAAGCTTCCCCGTAATTCCCTTCGTATCAAGTTTAAAATACATGTTTTTTTTTATGTTAATGATATGCAAACTCTTATACTCATATGAAACAATATCTTATATAATCTTAATCATTTAATTAAAGACAATCCTATACGAACAAAAGAATCTTTACTTCATTATTTTTTACACGATTGATATGTTATTTCATATCACTTTATCAGACAAAAAGTTATCATATTTAAAATAAGTCTTGTATCAAAATCTTAAGAGTTTTATGCATGTTTCCTTGCAAACTTCATACACCATAATTAGTTTTACACGATTGAAATGTTACTTCATCTCTCTTTAACTCGTAATAAATTACCATGATTAAAATGGGTTTCTATTAAAGTATTAAAAATGGACTTTTGTAGACTTCTACATAATCTTATCTTGATCGCTAAATTTTAAACTGTCATATATATGAACCAAAGAATATTCACACCTTTATTAATTTTAGCGGTTGAAATATTACTTCATACTACTTTACAGATGGTAGTCATTGACAAAGATAAAACATTTATACATCTGAGTATGAAAGACCTTGAGTTCAGCTCCTATAAACAAAAATAATTAATAAAAATTTGCTGTTTAAAAAAGAAAATCATCAAAATATTAATATAGACTTCATACAACACAATTATTGTTACGTGGTTGAAATGTTACTAAATACCTTTTTAACACGTAATAAATTATCGTGTTACTTCCTACCGCTTTAACACATGATAAATTATCTTGATTAAAATAAGTTTCCATTAAATTATCAAAATAATAATAATAATAATAATAATAATAATAATAATAATAAATGACTTTCATAGACCTTTCTAAACTGAATCCAAATACTAAAATTCTTTTATTTAATAGGTAAATTGGAAATAAATAATCTTAACTACCAATGGTCCCAACTTTCAACTATTTTTATCTCAATGGACCTCCGATAAAAAACACTAACGCCGTTAAGTTTTTTCCCGAATTTCAAACCGATGTTTTAGGGCTTTTGATCGGAAGAATGGTACGATTCGACTGATGTAAAACTTATCTTGAAACGGTGATTCAAATGACTTGATTTTTTTTTATTGGAAATTCAAACACCCGAATTGAAACATTGTTTTGTTACTTGGATCACCGTTTCGAGATAAGTTTTACATCGGTCAACTAGTATCGTTCTTTCGATCAAAAGCCCAAAAACATCGGTTTGAAACTCGAAAAAAACATAACAACGTAAAGTGTTTTTTAACATAGGTCCATTGAGACAAATATAGTGGAAAGTTGGGACCGCTAATAATGATTTTAAAGTTGAGATTATTATCGGCCAATACACAAAAGTCAAGATTATTTATTTTCAATTTGCCTATTTAATATACAGATCTAGAAAAAAAGTTGATCTTTGGTGTTACAAAACATGGTTTGGATTATTTTAATGCTTTTTTTAGTTTAGGTACTATAACAACGTAACCAAATTAGCAGTTTCATCGCCTAAGACAGTGGACTTTGTTACCTGGCTATAAATTAAAAGGCATTGTCGGTGGCCGAGCAGATATCCAATTAGACCACGTGGCAGGGACATCTTGTGTCACATGCACTTAGGTCTACAAGGCCGAGTACTACCCAAGTATTCACTACAATACAAGATATGGCGTTGAGGCGAGTTTTCTTTAACCCCGCCTATTTATTAAGAATCGTCTAAAGGTTATCTTGGGCTGACTTTGACTTAAAAAATAAAACATAATTCATAATTCTAATATGAACATCATTTTTTTAAGGAAAATTGGTTTTTATTGGTCCCAACTTTTCATTTTTGCCGGCGCTGGTCCTAACTTTCATTTTGGCTGGCAACGGTCCCAACTTTAATATTCGTTTCTTCCACCAGTTCGTGACTAACGGAGTACTAACTCCGTTATGTTTTTGCTTACGTGTCAATCTGAGTTGTCAAAAACATCTTACGTGGCAGCCACCATGGATTATTGTATATAATAATACAGGTTCATCCATAATTCTGCAAACCCTAGAAATCCAATTGATTAATCCAATCCATGTTTGTTAAAATTAAGTTAGGGTGTTTGATTAGTGGATTAAAATGATTCAAAACCATGTTTTAATTACCTCGAATGATGCCGGGAAAGGGGTGAACGAAGTTGGCCGAAGCTCCGAGCTTGGAGGAAGGATTACGGGGTTAAAGAGGATATATCAGTGAGATTTGAGAGGATGAGCAAGTTTAGCTTGGTGTGTGGGTCCTATTTATACTAGTAATTGCGATGAAATTCATTAATCAGTGTTAATTGCTTATGGCCGATTTTCCGGTGAAGGTTACGGGAATTAGTTCGACGGTTAAGGCGTTAAAATATAATTAGAATGTTAATTATTGTTGTTTATTGCCGTCTAACTACGTTATTCTAAATTAACGGGTCAAAAACGGCTGAAATGGGGGTGTTTTTCGGTGGTCGAAGTCTCACGCCATTGCCGGCGGCGGCTCGCCGGGAATACGGGCTACAGGGGGGTTGGGTTATTTTCTATTAATTTAATATATTTCAAATTTATAATTTCAGTTTAGACCCTAAAGTTTGAGGTTATATTAAGTATAAACCAAAAACATAACGGAGTTAGTGCTCCATCAGTCGCGGACTGGTGGAAGAAACGAATGTTAAAGTTGGAACCGTTGCCAGCCAAAATGAAAGTTGGGACCACCGCCGGCAAAAATGAAAAAGTTGGGACCAATAAAAACCAATTTTCCTTTTTTTAATTAATGATTAGCAATTTTTATAATAATTTAGTATTTAAAAATGTATTTATCATATTTCTATTGATATTCATCTACTTTCTTATAAATATTATAAATATTAGTAAACTTATCATCTTTAACATATATTTACAATATCCAAAAAATCATTTCTTTATATTTATCAATCCGTTACCTAAGGTCCGCCTAACGACTTTTGCAACCTTGGTCACATGATCAGTTATTTATTTAATTAGTGTCGGTGTCGTAACAAACTTAACCCATACCAACTGAATGCATGTTAATGCACCATCGCTAGGCTTGTAAATGAATCGAACGAACACGAACAAGGGTATGTTCATGTTTGTTTATTTAACTTTAAACAAACACGGACACGGAAAAGAAACTTAATGGAACAAATATTTGTTGTTCATGTTCGTTTGTATAAAAATAAACACGCTCGTGCTCGTTTATGTTCGTTTATTTAAGATCTAAACGAACCGTTCACGAACATAAATGAACAAATGAAACATGTTGTGTTTATGTTCGCTCGTTTAACTAAACAAACATAAATTTTTTGTTCATGTTCGTTCGTTATTAAATAAACAAACATAAATAAACCCACTGCCAAACAATTTATAAACAGTTCCCTAAACATTCAGTTTGTTTACGGTCCTAATCATCGATGGGCACAAAACTTGTTATTATATCTACATATACTAATAAAAGAAAATAACGCTGGACACATGGCATTCTGAGGTTAATTCTCATTATCATATTGTCGTCCAAATCACTTTTCTTCTATTGATAGAAAAAAAAATATATTGGTTCTAAATATAGTATTGATTATAAATTCTACATACCGTATTAATTGGTCAATCTTCATTGATTGAATTATTAATACTATAAATTATATTGTAAACATACTTAATATAAAAAATATTAATATATATAATAATTTTACGTGTCATAAATATATTTTCTTTAAAATTAAAATGTATATAAAAGAGTACACTAACATTTAGTTTTTGAGACATCTTCATATTGAAGAAAACTATAATAATTTTGTTTACTTTTTACAAATATTCAATGTTTAATAAGTTCTAAAATCATAGACAAATTTTCTAATTTTTTTACATTTAGTATAATACTATTGTGACAGTTGAACAACAGTGTGTTTATAAGAACATCATGAAAGCTGCTCAAAAAGGAAAATCTGGTGCCTTTTGTGGTTTATGGTTTAGGGTTTAGTGTTTAGGGTGTGGAGTGAAAAACATTTTTGTGAAAGACTTTAACCACATCTTTCAGATCTAAAGGCCTTATTGTTATAAATGGTGCTTCCGATGGCATTACTTCATTATTGTACACCGATGGTAGAACAACCCATTCTCGATTTAAAATTCAAATTCATTTAATGATAAAAAACGACTATATTTGTAATACATTTTTTACATAATATAAAGAGACTATTTAATTATCTTTTATTTTATTTGTATTAAATTATTCATTGTAATTTATACATTAACTTATACCGTGTTAAAATTCAAATACATTTAATGACATAAAATGGCTATATTTGTAACACAACTTTTACATAATATAAAGAGACTTAGTTATCTTTTATTTTATTTGTACTAAATTATTCATTAAAATTTATACGTGAACTTATACCCCTTAATACGTGAGTTTCTAAAATCTAGTTATTATTATGTAAAACATTAATTTAACAAAATCACATTACTCCCGCAATCTCCATCTCCTTCCGTTACCGATTACAAACCCAGCTCACCACCACCACCATCACCGTCGTAATCAACCGCCGGTAACGATGCACGAAACCGACGCTCACGATTTATCCGACGACGCCGATTACGCCGCCGCGTCTAAACAAGTAAGCATCACACAACGCGTACTTCATCAATTTTATTTTACCGTAAATCGAAATTAAATGCTAATTGCTATTTGTACGTACACTATTGCGATTGTTAGGTTTGATTATAGACTTATTGTAGATTAATTTGTTAAGTAATGATGCGAATTGGATCAAGCTATTGCGTTAGTTTGGTGTTAATTAGGGTTTCGTGATCGTGTTTATTAGTGTGTTGAGTTTGTAAGGTATAATGTTTGCTACTTATTGCACGCAGTTTATAATTTATTCTATGCTAAGCAGTTAATGCAGAAAAATATCGGATATCGGTAATCATGGGGGGATATCAGTGGGATATCGGTAATTTTAATATCATGCAGAATATATATATATATATATCTATATCTATCTATATATATATATATATATCACTTTAACACTAACAATTCAATATACTCTACTACAAATAAAGTCTTTGTCTTTGTCAATGAACTACTAACAATTGTAGCTATTAGGAACTAATTAAGACTCAAAACACTAACATTAAACACTAAAAGTTGAAAATTAAGACTTAAAATATCGGGAATATCGGTGAAATATCGCCGATATTATCGGTACCGATATTTTTACCAATATTTCACATGGGGAACGATAACCGAGATACCACCAAGATTGACTGCATAGATTCTATGTGAATGACTTTAAGTAGTTTCTGTTTATGTTTAAGGTGACCTAATTGGGTAGTGCAGTAGGTTTCAATTACGGTTGACCAATGAGATTGAATTTGTTATGGAACTATTGAGACTTGATGTGTTTTATGGCTTGTTTAATTATGATTCTTGCTAAGAGCATTCACATTGGAAACCTTATATCATCCCAAACTATATAATTAAAGGAAAAAGTTTTAAGGATTTTATGTTTTGCACTACATCCGACTCCCTAAAGTATGGTATAGATAAATGGATTAAATAGTGATTCCATGTATATATGGACTCCACATATTTGCTGTGAGTGTAAGAAAGAGAAAATATAATAAAGAAAGGATAAATAATTATTATTAAATTAAATATGTATAAATACGAGGAATCGGATGTTGGAGGTTTTTGAAAGATTAAACATATTTTATGGATAAAGGTGTTTTTGAGTTAGATTATATGGGCGAAGATAAGGATTCTGGTGTGAATTCTAATAGTTGTTAAATGAAGTAAACTATATCTTCATATTGGATGAAAGCAAGTGTTTGTTTGTTGATAATTGTAAATAGGCTTATTGAGAAAAGAACCATGAAAAGGATTCTATGTTTGTTTATAATTGACTTGTGGTTAAGATATGCTTTGGCTTAGTGAGTAATACAATGCATGTTCTTATGTTAACAGCTGACTTTAATATGAAGTTAATGATGCGGAACTTATAACTAAGTGACGGTTTCTTGTGTTTTGAGGCATGAATCTTTGCAATGGAATGATGATATAGTATTATTGCATGCCAGATGTGAATTATTTAAGTAGCATAACTTGTTCCTGTTTATGTTAAGGTGACCTAATTGGGAAGCTATTGATGCTTTCTCACATATCTGAACATAGTGCAGTAGGTTGCAACTTGCAATTAATTCCTAAGAGTGACTATTGAATTTATAATGAAGCTGATCATGATTCATGACTGTTGCTAAGTAGGCTTATTGAGGAAAGAGCCATGTAAAGGAGTATATGTTCATTTGTAATTGCCTTGATTTGAAGACAGATTTGGCTTAGTAAAGAATGCATTGTATTTTTATATGCTAACAGCTGAGTTTAAGTCTTTAATATGAAATTAATGATGTGAAATTTATAAGTAAATGACTTTAATTTAGACATTTAGTAATCAGGAACACCTTAAAGTTGTATGTAATACGGATAGAAAACTGAACTTGTGCTGGTTGCGTGTAGGAGGCATACATATTTGATGCAACTTACTTTTCAGTTACAAAAATGAATTTCTATGTAATAATTGATGTTAATCTATTTATTAGGTAACTAGTTCAATTAATAAGCTTCCAATTCACTTTATTTGGAAACCCACATCTTGTATGTTTAGGTTTTCACTTGTCTTTTGTGTCTTTTAGGGCTCGTCAAGCATAACCCATAGTGACAGTAGCAAGCAAAACTCTTATAATGATCAAGAAGATGCAGAAATAGTGTTTGTAAAGGACAATGTGGCAATTCACCCGACTCAATCTGCTATAGAAGGAATCAGTGGGCGTTTGAAGCTGTTTAAGCAAGGTTCTTCACTTTTCATGGTAATTTTCTGTTGTAATGAAGTAATATTTGTTCTTTTCTGATACATGTTCTGTTATATTTGCTATTATTATTTTGATTGTAAGACATGCTTCTTTTTGACAAAATAGACGTGGATACCTTATAAAGGCCAAAGCTCAAATGCGAGGCTGTCTGCAAGAGGTTCGCCTTACTTATATGAATAATTGTATATGCATACACATGTGATTTGTTTTAGAACTGTGGATCTGATTAATAATGTTGCTTTTATGCAGATGCAAATTTGTAAACCATAAGAGCAGTATCGTTTTCTGATATCCATTCGATTCGTCGGCATACACCAGCAATTGGGTGGCAGTATGTTATTGTTGTTCTATCATCTGGTAGGTTATATCATACTTTTGCAATATAGCTGGATCTATCATCTATTCTATTCATGTTTATTCCATAAAGCAAGATATATTTTATGATTTTCATGTTCTTGATTGCCTAGTTGAATTCCATCATGCCCAAAATTGAAATTCTTTGAATGATTGTTCTTCCTAGTTCACATCCAATTTAACCTGCACTATATACCCTCACTATTGTGTTACATACAGTGTGACTTGTGCAAGAGCTATGATTATAAACAGACCTTTTAAGTAGATCATGCATGTGCTAGATCTAACATATGATTATAATGCAGTATTTTTTTAGTGTGTTGCTTAGCATGATCACCTTGAAACCTTTAAGATATACCTGTAGCATCGTAGAGGGTGATTAGCAGTCTATTATTTTAAATTTTATGCCATTGTAGGATTTAAGGTTGTGAAAAAACTACCTTTGCAGAAGAAGGTTTAGAGTTTTATCGGTTTTGAAGTTGTTTTTGTATTTAATAACCTGTTTTTTGAATGGTTTAAGTTGATAAATGAGTTGATGATGTAATTTCTTCTAGTAGTAAGATGGATCAGTATACTACCGGACACTATTCAATATAACATGTTCTACAAATTACATGTTCGTGCAGGTCTAGCATATCCTCCGTTGTACTTTTATAGTGGAGGAATCCGAGAGTTTTATGCTACAATTAAGCAACATGTTCTTATTGTCAGGTTTGTAGGGTTTTTTTTTCCATGTTCTTATTAACTTTTTAGATATACAAAATATAATATTGTAATTCCTGCCTGTGAACCCAGCACTGTAGCTACAGCAAACAACAAGCTTCATATCCTGGACTGGTCGTAGCTACACTCTTTTAGGATCACATGGCGTCTGCTATTTTTATTAGTTTTGTTTTAGTCGATATTGCTTGCTCTGTTAGGCTAGTTAGCACTTTAAAATGTAGGTGGTGATCTTGACCCATTTTAGCGAATGGGTTGATTTGGGCAAAAGTAAGTTGTATATTGGTTAATTTGGTTCACTTCAAATTAGTCAACCATATTTGTCTCCGCACCTACTTGGCGCTGCCTCCACCTCCACCATCGCCATCACTCCACCAACGCTGCAGCCACCATTGGCTTTGGTGCCGCCACTCCACTGCCACCGGCACCTCCACCTCCACCATTGTACGCACCTCACCAATGCTACTATCATCTGCCCCGCCACAGCCACTCTACTAACGTTGTGACTACTGACCCTATCGTTGCCACCCCCACCACTCCACCGCTGCTACTACAATTGACTTGCCCGCCACCGCCACCATCACCGACACACTGACCGCAATCACCAACACACTCACCGCGACCGCCATAATTGATGCACCCATGCCATCGCTGGCCACCTCGTAGTTACCTCGTAGTTGTTCCCACATTGACGTCGTCGCCGCTAGTCATGATAAAACTATAGCTGTGAACCTATTTTGGTATTTCTTTTATTAAAATGACTCATTTCAACCTACGTCACAACCCATTTCAACCTGAACCAAATTGATAATTTTTTACGCCATCCATTTTGACCCAGGCCCTTTTTGGCCCCTGATCCAACCCGCTCAGTCGACCAGGCCTACTTTCAGTTATTATCAGCTGTGTTTTGGGAAAAAAAAGCTAGTGCAGAATATTTTATCTTACTGTTTCTAATAAGACCTCTGTTTTTACAGATCTTCAGAAAATGCGAATGTGTTTCTTGTAAATAACTTCCAAGATCCTCTTCAGGTACAGTTAATCTTTGCAAGTAATTTAGCCTTTTGATGTAGTAGCAGCATATATATATATATATATATATGTATATGTGTGTATACACACACACACACACACATACATATATATATTTTTTTTGGGGGGAGGGGGTGAGTTATATACTTATTTACTGTTTTTTATTTTTGTTCTTGATCATTCAGTCATCAATGGCTGTTAAACTTTCAACTTTGTTTACATACGCTATTTAAATGTCTTATCAGAGAACTTTATCTTCATTGGAGCTTCCAAGATCTCTTGCAAACAGAACACCCTCATCTTCGTTTCCAAGTTCTCCCTCGGAGGGCAATTTGGACAATAATCATACTTCAGAAGATGATATTATTCAACAAAACAACAGACAAAGGCAAAAAAGTCATGATCCTGCTCGAGATATTTCAATTCAAGTTTTAGAGAAATTCTCTCTTGTTACAAGGTTTGCTCGAGAGACAACTTCACAGCTTTTTCGTGACAACCCTGGTGATGTTTACGGTCCTAATGAGAGGAGGAATAATTGGGCTTCTAAAGACCACCGGTTACAGGAAACAGCCGCCAATGATGTGGAACTTGCTCGCAAGAAAGTTCCTGTACCTTTTGACCCTCTGGAGGTAAAGTTAGACCTGTAAACAAACCGAAAGAACACGAACAGAGCATGTTTGTGTTCTTTTGTGTAACTTATTTGAACAAACGTTTAAACACGAACAACCAAACGAACAGTTTTCTTGTTTGTGTTTGTTAACAATATAAACAAAAGGTTCACGAACGTAAACGAACACAAAAGAACGAAACAGTTTGGCGAACATAAATGACAAAACTGATTTAATCACATTTAAAAGTAAGAGCGAACATCAATCTGTTTGGCTAAATTATTACTAACTAAACTAAATTGTAATCATTAATATTTTAATTTCATAAAACTGGACTAAATTGTAATGTTCTGAACGAAGTTAAACTGAAGTAAACTAATCAATATAAATGAACATAAACGAACGAAAAAAAAAACTAACAAACATAAGCAAACTTTCACAAAGATAAATGATAATTGGGCAATTATTACTCTTAGCAACCATCTTTTATTTATTTTTCTTAAAATCTATTTTAGCAATTCTATAATTGGGCAGTGATGGAGAAAAAGTAGGGCTATGTAATAAAAATGTGAAATGGAGTGGATTTGGTTGAGATGTTTGAATAAATTTTGTTCTAACTATATTTTTAAGATATGTAGAAATAAAACCTAAGGGCTACTGTTAGCAAATCCGAAAAAGTCTTAATATCTTAAAGAGCTTTTCAATCTGAGATGCACACCAAGGAAAATTTAAAGTATTATTTGAATCTTGGGAACACTCAAATTTTTTTAACGAGTGCTCACTTATCGATTATAACTTTGCTCCTTTTTATTTTTTCTTTAATTTGTTTTTCGCAGTTAGATAAATTATCACTGGCATGGGGACAACCTCGTCAACATCCTTTGGAACTTGAAGAGGTAAGACATACTTTCTTTGTACATGCTTAATGAAATCATAAAATGACGCGTCATGATTGAATATAAATATTTTGAAGTAACACTTTTGTTTGTTAGTATTTTTGAATTTTGACTGCGATGACTATTTTATACAGTGGCCAACCTTTTTGGATTCTGAAGGGCGTATTGTAGATCCTGATGCACTTAGGAAGAGAGTATTTTATGGTGGAGTGGAGGAAAACCTGCGTAAGGAGGTTCGTTTATCGTGGTACTTTTGACTTTTGACAGTTTCTCTTTTTGACTAGTGGAACTAAACCCTTGATGATAAATGATTCAGGTTTGGCCATTTTTATTGGGATATTATTCATATGATTCTACATATGCAGAGAGGGAGTATGCTGCGTCTGTTAAGAAATCAGAGTACGAGACTATAAAAAACCAATGGCAGGTGTGTAATTAATTTTTGTGCAAGTGTGTAGTGTCTTAGAACGATGTTATGAGTTCTTTTTCTTTCCGTGCAGAAATGAATAGGGTGTGCATGAAGTCAAAAAACCAAAACCAAACAAAAGCTGACAGTTGGTTTATATAAAAACCGAACTTTCAGTTCAGTTTCGGTTTTGCATATAACTAAACCTGAAAAGCTGAACCGAACTGAACATGATTTACAAGAATTTAGTAAATAGTGTGACCCAAGTATATTAGGCCAAACAAATATGAATTACTTAATTATTAAATATCATGAAGATTTAAGCTCAAATTCATTATTTTGGGTCATTTTTTCAACCAAAAAATTTCAAGCCCAAATGACACAACTGGAAAAACTGAAACCGAACGGTTTTTAAAAGCTAAAAAATCAAAATCTCGGTATTTGGTTCGTTTTTGAGGTCTTTGGCGGGTTGGCATAACTCGGCCTGCTTAACCAATCGTTTTGAAAAGTTGAATTGTAACCTCAACAAGTTTATTAAACTGGTTTGCCGTGTTTATCATTTTTTGGCCAGTTCGTTTGACTAATATCAAATCATATTCATAACTACAAAAAGACAACAAAACTATTATAACTAATAAAAGAGAAAAGGGAAACTAATATAAAATTATACATGTGCTCTGGTGTTAAAAATTTTAATATTTGGGTTTTTAATTTTTGTAAAAGATAACTGGTTGGAAGCGCGCTTGTCAAGGAAACCCTAACTCGACCCGTATATCAGATGGGTTAGCCATGTCGACTGGCTTACAATCTGAACTCGTTTAGCCCCATCTTTAATTCATTTATATCGTGTTGTTAATTCAAACACTATAAGTTTTATGAAAATATTTACTATATTCTGTGCATTCCAATTATCTTATGCAGAGCATTTCTGTAGAACAAGCAAAAAGGTTTACAAAATTCAGAGAAAGAAATGTTCTTATTGAGAAAGACGTGGTATGATTAAACACCCACTTCAAATTATTCACAATACGGCTCTTTTTTTTTTTTTTTTTTTTGATACTGAAATATTTTATTATATTTTTTTAGGTAAGGACGGACAGATCACTATCATTCTATGAGGGTGATGACAATCCGAATGTACGCCTTATGCATCACATATTGTTGACTTACTCATTCTACAACTTTGACCTTGGTTACTGTCAGGTAAGAATCTACCATTGTCAGTTATTTTGTTATGAAATCCAAATTATGAACCCTTTTTATAAATAACCAAGTGTGTCAAATATGATTACAAAAGCTATAAAAAACCGATGTATCTAGTTTTTATCTTAAAATGATTTTGGAGTTCAATAATATTACAATTAGGGCTGTTGAGAAAGCTCGTTGCCTGCTTGAAGCTCGATCGATAAGAGCTTAAAAGCTCGCTTAAAATCGGCTCGTTGTAATGGAGTTGAGCTCAAGCATGGGTAAGTTTGGCTCGTTCGAGGCTTATTGGCTTGTTTAAATTATAGCCCAAATTTTTATACCAACAGTATAACCTAAATATTAGTATGAATATATAAATTATAAATTTTTTAGTTTATTAACTATGCATTATGTGCATGCTATACTTTTTTTTATATACATCAATGTGTAAAAGGTCGTAAGTGAATTCTTTTAAAAATAGACAAGCTGGCTCGACGAGTCACAAGCCGAGCTCAAGCTCGAGCTCAACATTTGAGCTTGTTAAGATAAATGAGCGGAGCCCGAGCCCAATCTAGCTTGTCCTGTCTAGTTTACAACCCTAATTACAATTACATTTTCCATTTTTCTTTAGCCATTTATTACCAGATTAAATGCAAGTAATCGTAATCGACCCAATCATAAGCAAACAGTTTTAATTATTTTGATTATTGTTTTTGAGATGTACATTGTACTGATTTACTTGACTTATGTTTTTGGTATGTTTGTTCCTATATAAAGTAGTTGGTAAATGATTTTGCTAATGGGTGTTAAATATACTTTTCATAGGGCATGAGTGATCTCCTCTCCCCGATATTATATATCATGAAAGATGAATCAGAAGCATTCTGGTGTTTTGTTCATCTATTAGAACGGCTTGGGCCAAATTTTAACCGTGATCAAAGTGGCATGCATTCTCAACTTTTTGCACTCTCCAAGGTCCTCTCTATTATTATGAATCTGTCTTTTGCGAACTTTGGATTGATATATCATATAATGTGTTTGTAGCTGTAATTTCTAACATGTATTTTCTTATCTGACATGGCAGTTGGTGGAACTTCTAGACGACCCATTACATAATTACTTTAAGCAGAATGACTGCTTGAATTATTTCTTCTGCTTCCGCTGGATTCTTATTCAATTCAAAAGGTAAGTCTATACTTTATCCTAGTCCCCGATTTACATCTTTTCAATCAAAGTTTTAGTAAACTGAAAGTCCTCGCTGCATGTTGTGTGACAAGTATTGAAATGTAGTCGTAAAAGTTTAGGCAGGTGTATAACTAGTCAAACAAGTAGGATTTTTGGTATAGGTTGAGTCAGGTTGACCCGAAACACTTTTCTTTCCAAAATTTTTAATTTTTAAAAATATAAGTGGTGTTAAATAGGAGAACATAAATTACATATGTTAGGAGTTAATAATAGTTTATGTGGCTTTATGTTTTAAAATAAATTTTGGGTGGCTTAATCTCATTTGAAACCTGTTAAAACAAATGCTACGTAAGAGTAAACCAAATTGACTAAATGGGTGGAGTTCGCCAACAGGGGTGCTCCTAAGCCGTTAAAACTAACTGAACCGTCCAAACTGAAGCAAATTAGCTGGTTCAGCTGGTTTTGGTATATACACGTTTCAGCGCACGGTTTCGGTTTGAAAACCGGGTTTATTGATGTCAGCAGATTAAGTCTTGGAACCCACCGTGTAAGCTGAAGCTGACGAGTTTAACTTTTCATGTGTGTTCTTTTATGTTTTGAAGATGCACTCATGTATATGTCTGATATTCATGAACCATTTTGATAATTTTTAAAAAATAATACAAATAATGATCTTCAGAAATAAGTAATAACAAGCCTAAACTGTCAAGTCAAACCAAACTGTTTCCAGTTGGTTTGGCCGGTTTGTTTTGTGGTTCTCTTTAAAGCAATAGTAATGCAATCAAAACCGGCTGAGCCAGACTGTGAAAACCCATATTTGTCGCCTCTATATGCAATAAAAACATGTTTTTAGGTTTTCCAGAAAATGGTAGAAAATACAAAACATTGTACCATCTTCTAACCTGTTACCATAATAACTAATGTCGGTGACGTTCTTTCAGGGAGTTCGAATACGAGATAACACTAAGATTATGGGAAGTATTATGGACTCACTACCCTAGCGAACACCTTCATCTATACGTATGTGTCGCCATCCTTAAACGACACCGGGCCAAAATAATAAGCGAGCAAATGGGCTTTGACACCCTTCTAAAATTCATCAACGAATTAAGCGGTCAAATCGACCTCGATCCCGTTCTTCGTGATGCAGAGGCTCTATGTGTGCACGCCGGCGAGAACGGTACCGCCTCGATTCCACCAGGAACTCCGCCTTCGCTACAATCTCAAGATGCCTCGGTTTATCAACAACAAGACGATGAGGTGCTGTGATACAGGATCCGAATGAAGATAAACAAAAGACATCGGTAAGTACAGAATTATTATACCGATGTTTAAGCATTTGTTTTCTGCATATTAATTCCTATATCTTCTGAAACAAGTAATTGATTTTGGAATTTGTAAACGCATAACAAGACATCCGTACTTCTATTATTATTTTTAGAAGATATACCGTTGATTTTGTGTTATGATACGTGTGTGAACTATTTCTTATTTGCAATATGTTCCAAGTCATGCGAGATTCATCTAAAATGTTATGTTAACTGTAACCTCGATTAATGTAGCCTCAGATGCTATGTTTCAATTATCGATTCTAGTATTGAGCGAAAGGTTATACCTATGGTTCGGTATACATGTCAATCCTAGTCCACTAATACCAATAGGCAGCAGAGAGGAAGAACTAAACTCCTAGGAATCAACAAACACTAAAACTTTTGTTATAAATCGTTTCAAGTAGAAACAGAAATTGTCAAAGTTGACAAGTTGACTAGACCTGTAAACCACCTGCATATTTATTTGTGTAAAGAGCATCGATCATAACCTAGGAAAACTTAAATTTGTGTAACACAAAATCAGTTGTGTAACCCATTTATCTATACGAGTCTAATGCGTTGGCAGGTTGTTATAAATAGGTTGTCTCTCTTTTTAATTAAACATGTTCCCCGTGTTAACCCTCCTCGCACAAGGGTTGACATCAAAGTTCATTTTTCTCGCCCGCACGACTTGTACTTTCGTCATCTTTAGATTTATAATTTCAAAAGTATTACCCTTTTGTCATATTTATTTGCGGTGGTATTTTTCATATTGTACAACTTTAACTGATTCCAAACATTGGTGAATTAATTTATTGGCGCAGTTAAATAATTTAATACTATCTAAACTAAAACAAAGGTGACCGAAAGTGGGTTGCAGGGGCGGAGCTATGTTGGTGCTACAGGGGTCGGCCGACCTCTGTGAATTTTTGTGTTTTTAGTGTTATATATGTGTTAAAATTCTAACTTACCCCTGTGAAATTTTAAAACCGACCCCTGTGAAACTAGTAAAAATGTAAGATAAACAGAAAAGATTGAATTTGCACTTGCAGGAAATTTTCCGGTGTCAGTGAAGATGCCGGAGGAAGCTCTATTGTAATACCCGTAATTTGACGAAAATAGTAATAATAATAATAATATTTGAAATTTGAATGGCTAGAATGTATACTAACAAATAATAAGTTAATAAAATAAAACATCTAACATAAGTTATGAAATAAGTAAACTATAATTTAGGAACCCAATATCAGTTTGTTTAAAGAAGATTTTGATTAAACTTTAAATTCTCAAACCTCATCTGCTATAACTAACTATCGGGGAAGTCGGGATCATGGAGATATCCACTCAGTTATTATATGACCCTTAGGCCACATAAATTAACTTGTTAAAACCCTATTTGCAATCATAGTGCGGTTTCGCTGCTACTTGAAACAACCACCGAAACCGTCTTACACCCCCACCATCACACTGCACTCGTTTGTTTCATGTTGTCGTGTCCGTTGCCATAATCGGTGTTTTCGTTCTGCTATTCCGCTGCTGAGGTAGGAAATATTTCACCATTTTGGCTTCATAAGCATGCATATGTGATTACGTTTTGTTCCGGCGATTTAAAACGTTTTTTTATAGAGTTTGATTTGTTCATCTGATTTGTATTGTTCTATTTCGACCTCTTTGGCTGCTTCATAAAATTCGCTTGGAGCCATAATACTTAAAAGCTAGACCCCATATATTGTTTTCATAGACATCACATTTTTAGTATATAAGGCATATACAAATAAAATCTTCATATTCAAGTTGTAAACAAACAAGATGAACTCGAATATATATATATATATATATATATATAATATGGTTAGTAAGTTAGAATCTGTGAAAGGATAAAAAAAATCAACAGGTCTCTAAGCTCAAATTAGCATGACAAGCTTACTGTCTGGGTATTCATAGTTGTTTGGAATTACCTTTATAACCAACCATAACTCAACCAATATGAATAATTGTAAGCTTGTTGTTCGCAACGACTAAAAACATAATTTCAGCTGAGAGTAAATAATTAATTGAATTATGAATTTTAGTAAACGGTTGGCCAACATTTAATTTCTATATTGATTTATTGAATTAAAGTCTCTTTTTATTATAAAAAGCAATACGTAGATCATAAAGATTTCTAAATATCTCCGTCGCAGGAACTAATTTAATCATGAGTCAAACAAGAAAACATGAGTTAGTAAGTCTAAGTTGATAATTAATTAAATTGTAGGTGCTCGTAGCAGTTAAAGACGACTTAATTGTTTTGCTTTGATTTGTTTTGCTAAACTAAGGTACGGTTTCTGTTTTTGTTTCCTTTTAGTATTATTTATATTCCGTTACTTCGTAGTACAGTTTCTGTTTTCGTTTACTCGTAGTATAAATTATATTCCATTTTATATTTCTCACTTTGTAGTGCGGACTTTTCAGTTTGAGTTCGGTTTACTTATTTGGTATGTTTTATATTTATTTTTGTAGCATGCAATATATATTTTGTACTCGTTATTGCATGTTCCGTTAGTAGCATTTTTGTTGCATATTTATATAAAATTAGCTTTTGTACTCTGTCACCCGAGCATGTCTGAAATGTCGTATGGGCGTAACAGCATGCACTTATCGTGACAGTGCGTAATAAAAGTTCACAGCGTCTCTAGCTTGGCCCATAGAGACGTATAGATCGATCTTAGCTCTGAGATTGCGTTTGTTGTGTGGAGATGGAATAATGGGTGTACGCCACACTCACCGTCTCATAGGTGCATGGATTAGCTAGCTGTGTACCAGTCTGTTCTGTTTAGGCTCATGGGTGTTTCCTTCTCACGTGACTTTTGAGTTCTTGATATGTGTAGTCACGTGGTTTGATGTGTGAATATATTCTGATATGTTTCTGTGTGCGTTTGATTTTGTTCCGACCAAGTATCGGATTATGCGTCAGTTTATGTCTAGTATTTTTGTCAGTAAAAAGTTGGTTTCGAGTTTGAATCAAAGTTTTAGACTTACTTTTCCTTCGTCTGCCCTTACCTATACTATTGTTCTTTCCGTTACTGGGCAATTTTTTGCTCAACCGTATTTTCTTTGTTGTTTTTTTCCTATTTGTTACAAGTAATCGGGGACTCGGGGGAGTTAATGATGAGAGAGACTAATGAAGTTCAAGATTTTAAAAGTTAATTTATTTTGGTTTACTAATATGCCTTAGGTTGCTTTAAATTTTTGTAACTTGGATTGTGGCTTTGATTTGATATTTGTAATAGTGACACGTTAGCCTGTTCCGGGTTAGAGTGTTACATCTGTAGTTTAAAACTTAAAAGAGGAAGGAGATATGCAATATTTAAAAATGAGAAGTATAATCTAAAAGAAAAAAGAAGGTCTACTATGCACACGTGTGTCCGTAAAAGACATCTATTTGTCTTTTTGTATCTTAGTTCATTAGATTAATAAACAAATTTTCTGTCATTTATTGGTTGTATTTAATTAATTTATTATTTACTATTTATTATTTTATTTAGTAGATGATTTTTAATAATTCTTTCAATGTTTAGTGTACATTTCTTTTAATAGAATAAAGCATGATGAATATATGATTTTGTGACCCAATTTGAACAAACTAATTTATTAGACATGTATGTAGGAGTAAATTTCTCATCCCTGTGAAAGAAAATTATGCGCATGAGATTTAATAAAGTTACGGAGAAAAAGTGAAGATTGAGATTTTTCAATAGTTTTGCTGAGGAATATAGTCACGTAAAAAACTAATATTTTATTGCAAAATTCATGTCCTTTTTTTTGCTATATGATATTTTGTTTAGTTATCTAGTTATTCTTTATATGGCCCGACTCGATTTGACCCGAACGTAACAAAAGAATTGGATCGAAAAAAAATTATATACCGCCGATCGGCCAAACCGAACCATAAAAAATTTAAATGTACTGAACCAAAAAAAATCCGACCCCTGTGAAAAAATTTTCTGGATCCACCACTGGTGGGTTGCCAGTTAACCAACTAGTTCAAGTCCACAAGTAGAGCCAAATGTCAGCAAAGACAAGGGTTTGATAAGACAAGAATAGTTCCTAGACTTTTTAAGATAGTTACACACCACAACCTGCAAACCTTTTGGTTGTAAGACAGACCAGATGACCATTAGGAGTCTAGGATGTCTCCACTGGTTTATTTATGCAAGAAATCATGTGCATAACTATCATGACTAAATCTTGAATCACAAGGTTTTACAAGCGGATAAGTTATTAGTGGAAATTAAATCGTTACACTTACGGATTACTAATAGGATGAATATGTTTCCAGCCGTTCAAAATAATAAGAGAACCGTTGATATTTTTATAAAGATCATTTAAATAGAAGAAAGCCATAAATGATCGACATGTAGTCAATTTTAGCGCCAGTTTAGAAAGTTTTGAGCAAAACATGGCTAAAGTTTTACCAATTAGACATTGAAGAAAACTCTACTAATTTTACGCCAATTATACCGACAACCGGTAACACGCCACAATTAGCGAAAAACTTGGCCACTTTTGCACCGATTGTGTAAATTAGATTGACAACCAATACATTGAGACTTATCATTTAAATAAGCGCAAAAATGAATTTTACAAAAGGTGTATGCCGTCGTTAAAACCCTAGTTTTATTGTGATGTAATAGCATGAAATTGTTTTGTAAATAAACACGCTACTATTTTTTTAAAAGGTTGGGTTACGTTTAGAAGTTTGCAAGTTCTATGAGGTAGCACATGCATTTTGACATTTTGAATATCTTTCTCATTCGATACTTGGCCGGCCATTTTTTTAACATTGGTTTTTAATACTCATAGCTTTCATCCGCTGGCTGATAAAACTTCCAACTTCTGATTAGTTACCCACCACTCCTAACTTTCATTCAATTTGTTTTTGTCACTCCCTCACTAACGGACGACTAACATCTTTAGTGGAGATGCTGTTGTAGACATTTTATGATTGAGTTGTAGCTTCACTAGAAAACCATTGTGACCGGGAATCATACTAGATTGTCGGATGCACCTCACAACCGTCGGAACACCCTTGTATCTTATTGATTGGTCCTCTCTTTGCATCAATCAGACCTTGGAGTTGCTGCAGCCGCCTTCGGTAGATGTCTGAACCACCCTAAATCAGATGCTACCGCCGGCTACACCCAAAAATCGGGATTCTCCAGAAACCCTAGCTGCTCTGCCTCCCTCCTCTCTATTTCCGATTGTCTGCTTCGTTGCCAGGGGCGGACCTACACTTTATCGTAGGGGGTCGGTCGACCCCTGTGGAAAAAAAAATAATTAGTGTTATATAAAAGATAAATTCCATTCGACCTCTGTAAAACTTCAACACCGACCCTATAAGATAATGAGAAAAGGAGAAGAAAAAAACATTATCATAAAAAAATTTCCGGCAAGAGCTATCAGTGGAAGTATGAAGCTCTGGATAGGTTTTATACATATGAAAAAAAAAATGATAATCTGTGTTTCTCTCTCTCTCTATACTATTGATTTTTTATTATATATTAAAGTATGAGCCTACACATAGCTTTACCACTTCACTAAGGCTGAGGGGTGTGGAGCGCGAGAGGGGGCGCGTGAGCCCATCTGCTCGCGCCCCGGGGCGCGAGCACCACACCACCGAGGCGCGAGAGGGGCGCGAGAGGGGCGCGAGCACGCAGACCAAGGCAGGCGCAAGAGGGCTAGCGGGAGAAAATAGGCGTAAAGTTGGCCTGGGAATGCGTGAAGAGCCGTTGGGGCTTAGAAATAGAGCCGTTGGCTCTTTATTTTTATTAAAAAAAATTGTGATGAAGATCCGGTAAGAAAAAGATGTGTGATGAAGATCCGGTAAGAATGAATGCAATTTTTCCGGCCATTTAAACCATTTTAGACTTTGTAAATGAATTGTGATGAAGATCTGACAAAGATGTGTGATAAACTATGATTATGTTGATTGAGGCAGCTGAGTGGCGGTGGCTATGAAGTATCTAATTAGGGTTTGAAGTTTTTAGAGTAGGGAAGAGGAGAGAACGTGAGTTTATATATTTAGGTTATTTACCCAATTTTTTTTATTAAGTTACACTTTCCCTCCTGCAAGTTTTAGTTTTATAAAAGTTAACCTTAAACCTATGCTAATGTGTGTAGTTTTATGTTCTTGTTCTTAAGTTTTTTTTACAAAAGGATTGTTAAATATGTCTACTTAAAAAAAAACTACATGTCAATATTTTTAAGACTAAAATTGTGATGAATGTTTTGGATTTTTGATTATAATGTATGTTTTTTTAGTTTCTAAGCCGTTGGGGCTTAGAAATAGAGCCGTTAGATATTAATCTGTTTTTTTAATTAATGTGTGTTTTTTTAAATAATTTATGAGTTTTTTTAATAATACGTTTTTTTAATACATTTATAAAAAAATAAAAAAAAAACCGCTCGCGCCCCTGCTCGCGCCCCTCCACACCAGGGCCAGGGGCGCGAGCGGGGGCTCCAACACCCATCTTATCAAGTTTCTCTCTCTGCCACACGTCACAATATTATTGGCTGGAGCCCCCACTCGCGCCCCCTCTCGCGCCCCCCACACCCCTCAGCCTAAATGATGCTATAAGATATTGAAAAGTACAATAGCTTTAATAAAAGTAAATTAACTTAAATAGTTTATCATGCATGTTTATTTTTTTACTAGTTCGCCTGATTAGGAATATGTTTGATTTTTACTTTCATTTTGTATTGATATTTTATATATTATATGTTTTAATGTATGATGTTTTTACTTATTGAATAGGTTATAAGTTTCTTCTATTTCATTTTAATTTCTTCTATTCCATTTTAATTATTATTATAAACACAGTAAATTTATCAATATATAAATGTATACTTTTATTTATATATAGAAAACATTTTTGTCGTATACAAGTTTATTTAAATTACTTTAATCCTTTCATTATATGATTCGACCTAAACGACTCAAAACTAAAAAAACATATATTATATAGCAATACACAACGATTTACTCATTAATTGTTGAAAACACTGTAAAACCGAATTCACGTTATTTCTCTGACGTTTTCCTCGAAGACGTTTCCGGACTTCCTCCCGCTAGACAAGTCAAGTTTCGTATCGATCTTGTACCCGGAGCTAATCCCGTTGCCAAATCACCTTGCCGTCTTGCACCCTCCGAGATGCAAGACTTTCTAAACAACTTCAAGAACTTTCAGACTAGGTCTTTATTCGTCCAAGTTCATCTCCATGGGGCGCACCGGTCTTATTCGTGAAGAAGAAAGATGGAACCTTCCGTATGTGCATTGATTACCGTGAACTCAACAAACTCACCATCAAGAACCGTTATCCTTTACCTCGTATCGATGACCTTTTCGACCAACTTAAAGGAGTCGCTTGCTTTTCGAAAATCGATCTTCGTTCGGGTTATCATCAACTATGTATCAATGAAGAAGATATACCCAAAAATGCATTCCGAACTCGATATGGGTATTACGAATTTTGTGTTATGCCTTTTGGGCTAACCAATGCACCCGCGGTTTCATGAATCTCATGAACCATGTTTGCAAACCCTACTTGGATAAAATTCGTAATTGTTTTCATCGATGATATTCTAATCTATTCCAAAACCGAAACCGAGCACAAAAAGCATTTACATGTTATTCTCGATCTCTTGAGAAAAGAACAACTTTGTGCCAAGTTCTGTAAGTGCGAATTTTGGCTAAAAAAAGTTCAATTTTTAGGTCATGTCGTAAATAACAAAGGTATTCACGTTGATCCCGCCAAAATTTGAAGTCGTCAAGAATTGGAAAACCCCGACTTCTCCCACCAAAGTTTGATCTTTCCTTGGTTTAGCGGGATATTACCGTCGTTTCATCCGGAATTTCTCTAAAATTTCTTTACCTCTCACTGTCTTAATTCACAAGGGTAAGCCTTATGAGTGGGGGTCGAAGAAAGAAGAAGTCTTTTAAACCCTAAAGGACATGCTTTGCAATGCTCCGATTCTAACCCTCCCCAGGGGAAATGATGATTTCATTGTCTTTTGTGATGCTTCTAACCAAGGTCTTGGTTGTGTTCTTATGCAACGAGGCAAGGTTATTGCTTACGCCTCGAGACAACTTAAGATCCATGAAAAGAATTAAACAACACACGATCTCGATCTTGGAGCCGTTATATTCGCTCTAAAAATGTGGAGACACTATCTCTATGGTACGAAATGTGTCGTTTACACCGATCATAAGAGTCTTCAACAAATTTTCGATAAAAAAGATTTCAACATGAGACAACGACGATAGGCTAAGTTACTTAGTGACCATGATTGTGAGATTCGCTACCATCCCGGTAAAGCGAATGTCGTGGCCGATGCCCTTAGTCGTAAGAAACATGTTAAATCCATGTTGCTTAATTGCGTGGTTAATCAACCCGATCTTCTTTGTCGCATCTATGAAGCTCAACATGTCTTCGTCACCGAAGGTAACATGTATGACGAGATGCTTTGTGGTGCCGAACTTCAACTCGAAACCAAACGAAATGGCTTGCTTTATTTTATCAATCGTTATGGATCCCTAATTGTGACGATCTTCGCACCTTCATCTTAGACGAAGCACATAAGTCACGATACTCTGTTCATCCCGGAGCGGATAAAATGTATGCCAACCTTCGTTCTATCTATTGGTGACCCGGAATGAAGAAAGATAAAATGTGTCTTTTATCAATTACACATTATTAGTAAAAGTTTCTCTATATATAAAAATAGTTAATTTAAATGGGGGCCTTATTTTCTTAGGGGCCTCAAGCCCTACCTTGGCCCAACACTTCTGTTGGACCGACCCTGCTCAAACACCGGGGTCCGTCAACGACACCCTATCCGCCCACTTCATCTCCAAGCTCGAGCCCAACAATTCCACCAACTATCACCTCTGGTAGCACCACTCGACCACCACCATCTGCTAGTGGAGCTCCATCCTACACGGCAATGGTGCCTGCAAATTTCTAGGCAATTGTGTTTAGCATTCTTGAATTATTATATATGTGAGCTGGAGATTTCTCATGACTTTTCTTGAATTATATGTCTAATATTAGATCTAGACGCTAGGAACAGGTTAATGTAATAATTCAAAATAATATGTATTAAATACTTGGATGTCAAGTTTGGTAACCAAAATCGAAAAACACAAACAATATTTTAGATCATAAGCTCGATCTTTGTAATTCTCATTAACTCGAAAATTACAATACAATTAGGAAACATAACCAACTATGACCGATTTGTCATTATAGGTCCCTCAAGTTCACCAACTTGTGACTTGGAGTCTAAAATTACCTATTACACATATACCAGCCATAAGTTTTCTGAAAGGCATTGCTACATGTAATTTCACGCATATTCATCTGAAAATGCGGTTCCACATTCAACACATGTGGAAACTAAGGGGTAACGGGATGGTCTCGGCAACCACCCCGGAAAATCAACTTGCCGTGCAACAACTCAACGGCCACTAACACTTTGTCGATGCCTTGTGTCCTTTGTGGGTATATTACACGGTTATAAACTTATAATCCACCTAAATGCTCATTTGAATATTCTGGTGAAATCCGTCTCGGCTTACTGTTAAGTTTGGTTTGGTTTCTTTTGGGATGCCATCGCCAAAGTCCGAAACTGTGTCGTTTCTCTTTCCGATTTTCCTGTAACATTCGTTACTTTTCAAACCCGAAAACCTGACCCATTTTGATTTTCGGTTTTGTTTATAAAAATATATATAAATATAAATATATAGATACACACACACATTAATAATATTCTCGAGGATTCATGCTTATCTATCGTTCGTTTATATATTCGTTTGTTCAATTTATGAAATTCCAAGATTTAACGTTTCTAGTTAAATGACCCTTCAACTATACGGGTATAATATATCCAAAATATTATAACTTTATTTCATTCTTAATACATTTCAAAGTACAAGGTTCACCTTGTAAATATACTTTAAAACTGTTTTAAAACAAATAGAAACTTAAGAGACTAAAGTGTAAAATCTTATTTAAGTTATATAATAATAATAATATAAACATCCAGCAGCCCAACCCCCCACCTGAAATCCCGTTTTTCCGGTGACACAAAATCCGACGACATCCATGAACTCCGGCAAATGGCTCCGGCAACATCTAAACACCTCATATCTCGTTCTTTTGACCAGTTTATTCTTGTAACGGCTTTAGACTTCAACGGATTACATTAACAATCAATTGTTATATGTTTTAACGGCCGAATATTAATGAATAAATCCGCGAAACCCGCCGGAAAACAGCCTAAAGCAATTAACACTAATTAATCCTTATATGCCCCAATTAATAGTATAAATAGTCTCCTATCATACATCTAAACTCGCTACACCCATCTATTTGATCACACACACACTCGATAATCTGTAATTAATCCGTCAAGAACTGTATTCCGGCCAACCTTGTTCTCCGGCAATTCGTATCAATAAAAGGTAATTTTTATATTCTTTTGAATAGTTTTGATCCAATAAACGAAACCCCAATGTAATTTAGACAAACATGGGATGGATTAAGGTAGTGTTTGTTATGAAGGAATGGAAGGTGAAATGTAATAGCTCATTTCAAATGAATGAAAAAAAGCATGTTTGGTTACCATGCATAAATGGAATAGATCATTCCATATGGAATGAAACTCCTTCCATTTTTAGGATTTTCATTCTTTTGGGTATGTGTTTTTTTTTTCATTTCTTCAAGGAATGAAAAAGTCAAAAAGTCAACCATCATTATTACTATTATAAATTATATTATAATTATTATTATTATTTTCCAATTATATTATTATTATTATATAATTATCATTATTGTTTTGTATATTATTATATAACTATTATTTTATTAGAACTATTACTACATTATCGATATATATATTTTTTTTTAAAACTTGATGAGTTAACATTTTATAACGCGTATACGGTTTAACGATCTCGTTGCAGCATGAGGGTCCTAAAATAGTTATTATGAATATTCATTTATTATTAATATTATTTATTTTTAATTTTATTTATTTTTTATTATTATTACTAATAAAATATTAATAATATTAAAGTGATTAATCATTCCATTCTTATATGGTAACTAAACATGACAATGGAATGGTAATGATCCATTTCATTCCTTTGTCCATTCCATTCCCTCATCTATTCCATTACCCGTTACCAAACATACCCTAAGAGTATGGAATCTAGGTTTGTTTTGGGAAGAAGATGAACTTATATATCTATAGTTATATATTAACTTTCTGTCTCTGTTCAAACTCATGGGTTGGTTCAGCG